>NC_057756.1:66423-90167 GCF_004010195.1 Chiloscyllium plagiosum | reverse complement strand
ACACAGACACACACACAGATACACAGTCACACACACACAGAGACAGACAGACACACATGCAGTCACACACACACACAGACAGACAGACATGCAGTCACACACACACAGACACAGACAGACACACACACCTCTTTCTCACTTTTCTTTGCTCTCAGCAGACTGTAACTATCAGCAGGATATTGGGTAAGATCACACAGTGAGACTGTCACAGCTCTCCCCACCTAGTCACACAGTCAGACAACACAGAAACAGTCCCTTCTGACCATAATCCCAAACTAAACTAGTCCCACTTGCCTGTGCTTGGCCTCTCCATGTCCTTATCCCAATGTCATTTAAACATTGCAACTGTACCTACATCCACCACCTCCTCTCGTAGTTCATTTCACACACGAACTACTCTCTGTGTAAAAAAAGTGTCTTTCTCCTCTCACCTTAAAAATGTGCTCCCAATCTTGAAATGCCCCACTCTTAGTGAAAAGACAACTACCATTCACCTTATCGATATACCTCATGATTTTCTAAACCTCAGCCTCCTGTGCTCCAGTGAAGGGAGTCACAGCCTATCCAGCCTCTCCTTTTAACGCACACTCTCCTGACCCGGCAACATCTTCATAAATCTCCTGTGAACCATTTCCAGCTTCATAATATCCTTCCTGTAACAGGGTGACCAGAACTGAACACAGTATTCTAGAAGAGGCCTCACCAACGTCCTGTACAACCTCAACATGATGTTCCCAACCCCTATACTCAAAGCTCTGAGTAATGAGGGCAAGTGTGCTGAACACCTTCTCCACCACCCTGTCGACATGTGACACAAACTTCAAAGAATGATATAGCTGAACCCCTAGGTACAGTTGCAATGTTTAAATGACATTGGGATAAGGACATGGAGAGAAAGGGTTTGGAGGCCAAGCACAGGCAAGTGGGACTAGTTTAGTTTGGGATTATGGTCAGAAGGGCCTGTTTCCGTGTTCTGTTCTACAACACTATCCAGGGCCCTACTTTTAACTACTATCCTTGTTTGTTGTACCAAAACGCAATACCTCGCATTGATCCAAATTAAACTCCATCTGCCACTCCTCAGCCCATTGACCCAATTGGTCAAGATCGCGTTGTAATCTGAGGTAACCTTCTTCACTGTCCACTATGCCACCAATTTTGGTGCCGTCTGCAAGCTTACTTACCATTTTCTGTATTCTCATCTAAATCGTTTATATAAATAACAAACAAAAGGGGACCCAGCACCAATCCCAGACATCTCCCTTCAAAAGGTCCTGTTACCATCAGTGGTGTTGAATGCACAGGAAATTCACAATCCCGCTCCTTGCGGACCAGGGAGGTCTTCTGTGTTAGCTGGTCCCCCGAAGGTGAGGTGTTACTGGCAATGACGTGCCCTTTAGGTGGGTCGGTGCCTGAATGTGGCCCTGAGAAGACATAGTGGGTTCAGTCAGTTTGCAGCAAAATCAGAAAGAGAGAGAACATCAGGAGATTCGACAGTAATACGATCACAGAACGAAAGGGAAGGGGGCTGGTGATGATTATAGTGAAGGGACACGGTGTGGGTGTTAACAGCAGAATAAATCAAAGCAAAACTAGACAGACAAAATGGTGGGGGCGGAGGGGGGGGGGGAATTCAGCACCAAGAACAGGCTTACGCGCTGAAATTGTTAAATGCCATGTAGAGTCCTGAGGCTGGAGAGTGCCCGCGAGGAAAGGGGGAGTTGGGTTCGGCAGCTTGCTTTGGGCTTCACTGTTGGGCTCACAGTACGGTGAGCCGCGGACAGTAACACCAGGCAGGACTTTGCAACGCTGGGTGACTGCAAGGTCAGGCTCATGTCATGGCCTGAGCGGGGCTGCTTTGTGAATCCGTCACCCCGGGCTGTGCCTGGTCTGCCCAGTGAGGAGAGCCATCCCACTGCAGACAGCGGACTCTGGCAATCTGATTGGAAAAACTGCAAATAGATTGCTGCTGAAAGGAGGGACTGGGCCTCAGGCGGCCCTTCGGATGGTCGGTGCAGACTCAATGGGCCGAATGACCACTTTCCGCACTGCAGGACCTCTGTTCAGAATAGCAGCCACATGCGAGGCTACGCCTTGGCATTTACCTCCCTTTGTCTGTCTGTGTGACAGTGCCATCAGCTGTGAAGGGGGCAATATGGGGGCGGAGGGGGTCACACTGATTTGCGAGGGGCTGCTCTTACATGGTATCTCTGGGGCGTTGGTGGCAGAAGTGTTGCCCTCCAGCAGCCTCGTTGCCCAGCGTCCATGCCTCTTGACCAGGAGCTCCAGCAGCTGCTGCTGCGTCTGCCGCACCAGGGTCTGACCTGGGAATGCCCGCTGGGTGCCCAGGGCCCGGAGGAGCTTCTGTGCCACCTCGTCGACGGGTGCGGGGGGTCGGTGTGTGACTGTCGGTTGGCACCCCTTCCTCGCTGGCTCTGGTGTCGGGGACCTCGGTTCCTCCACGGGGGCCGGCAGCGGGGTGACTTCCTTCCCTGGCAGAGGTGTGCCGCCCAGCGAGGCGTCCTTGGCAGTTTGGGGTGCAGGCTCTCCGGCATCACCTTGCCCGTCGCTCAGGGGGAGCCTCTCGGCGGCGACAGACTTGACCTCCTTGTTGAAGATGCCCAGGTGCCGCTGGGTGAGGCGGTTCTGGGTGATCACCCAACTGGAACAGGCGGAGGGTTTGGCAGCAGCCCCCGGCTCAGCCCTGACCCGCTGGCAGTGACACCCGCTGGCTTTGCCCGCTCGCTGAGCCCAGGGTTTGCGTCGAGGTGGCTTCTCGTCAAGGTCCCGGCCAAACTTGGCACGGTTCAGCTCTCGCCGCGTCTTCCTGCGCTTCACTTTGACGGCCGCGTTGCAGGTCTGTCCTGGTGCAGGACGCGTGTTCGTGACGGCCGAGGGGGGGCGGCCCTTCTCACGGGGTGATCCCCTCAGCGCTGACTCAAAGTACTTCAGGATGTTGCTCCTGTTTGCTGTGTGATGGTGGCTCATTGTCAGCCCGATCCCATGACCTGAAAAGACGAAGACTGCCATTGATAACTCACACCATTTGGCCCTCTCTGCACTGACCCTTCCATCAAACTCTCCAAGTTCCTTACTCTGTTTTCAGTTTGGGCGTCACTCCTCACTGGGAATCTATTCCCACAGTTGTCACAAAAATTAAAGATTTTAAAACACGTCCAGTATCTCCTGTCTTCTCAAGCAGGTTGGCGGAGAGGAAGGAGCACGTGGCCTCACTCAATATGAATTGACATTCGTTACAAAGTTATTAAACCCTGACTTATAAATGATAAAGCTGATGGCCATGATTTGGAGGTGCTGGTGTCGGACTGGGATGGACAAACTTCAGGGCCCCAGCTATGCCTGTCTCTTTGTTGGCTACGTGGCACAGTCTATCTTCCGCGGTTACACCGGCACCACTCCCCACCTCTTCCTCTGCTACATTTGCTGGCTGCATCGGCGCCACCTCATGCTCCCACAAGGAAGTTGAGCAGTTCATCAACTTCACCAATACGTTCCATCCCAACCTTAAATTTACCTGGACCATCTCTGACACCTCCCTCCCTTTCCTGGACCTCTCCATCTCCATCAATGACAACCGACTCAACTCTGACATGTTTTACAAACCCACCGACTCCCACTGCTACCTGGATTCCGCCTCTTCCTAACCTACCTCCTGCAAAAATGCCATCCCGTATTCCCAATTCCTCCGCTTCTACCGTATCTGCTCCCAAGAGGACCAGTTCCACTACAGAACACACCAAGTGGCCTCTTTCTTCAAAGACCATAATTTCCCTTCCCACGTGGTTGAAGATGCCCTCCAACGCATCTCATCCATGTCCCGCACCACTGCCCTCAAACCTCACCCCTCCAATCATAACAAGGACAGAACTCCCCTGGTCCTCACCTTCCACCCACCAACCTCCACATAAACAGCATCATCCGCCGACATTTCTGCCACCGACAAACGGACCCCACCACCAGGGATATATTTCCCTCCCCACTCCTATCAGCTTTCTGCAAAGATCGTTCCCTCCGTGACTACCTGGTCAGGTCCACGCCCCCCAACAACCCACCCTCCTGTCCTGGCACCCTCTCCTGCCACCACAGAAATTGCAAAACCTGTGCCCACACCTCCCTCCTCACCTCCATCCAAGGCCCCAAAGGAGCCTTCCACATCCATCAAAGTTTCACCTACACATCCACCAATGTCATTTATTGTATTCGTTGCTCCCGATGTGGTCTCCTCTACATTGGGGAGACTGGACACCTCCTAGCAGAGCGCTTTGGGGAACATCTCCAGGACACCCGGACCAATCAACTACACCGCCCTGTGGCCCAACATTTCAACTCCCCCTCCCACTCTACTCAGGACATGGAGATCCTGGGCCTCCTTCACCGCCACTCCCTTACCACCCAACGCCTGGAGAAAGAACTCAACTTCCACAAAGGTTGCTGAAGTGATTCTGGTTTGGGACAGCACGGTGGCTCAGTGGTTAGCACTGTTGTCTCACAGCGCCAAGGACCCGGGTTCAATTTCCATCTTGGGCGACTGTCTGTGTGGAGTTTGCACCTTCTTCCCGTGTCTGAGTGGGTTTGCTCTGGTTTTCTCCCACAATCCAAAGATGTGTAGGTTAGGGTGGATTGGCCATGCTAAACTGCTCATAGTGTCCAGGGATGTGTAGGCTAAATGGGTCAGCCATGGGGAAATGCACAGTTTCAGGGATATGGGTGGGTTGCTCTTCAGAGGATCGCTGTGAATTTGATGGGCCAAATGGCCTGATTTCACACTGCAGGGATTCTATGATTCAGGTTTTATTCAGAATCTTGATAATGCCTCTGGTTTGTATGAGGCACAGGGTGGCTATTTCACTGATGGCAAAGCGCCCAACTTATCTATTAAAAGTTACAGCAACTGCTGACAGAAAGATAGAAAACCTGGCTTTCTTCAGGTTTAAAGTGGCTTACTGCAGAGACAGGGAGAGTGCTTCTGGCTGGTTCTACCTGGGAACCAACAGAACAGAGAACATTGGTGGGCGGCACAGTGGCAGTGGGCTGCACGGTGGCACAGTGGTTAGCACTGCTGCCTCACAGCGCCAGAGACCCGGGTTCAATTCCCGCCTCAGGCGACTGACTGTGTGGAGTTTGCACGTTCTCCCCGTGGATGCATGGGTTTCCTCCGGGTGCTCCGGTTTCCTCCCACAGTCCAAAGATGTGCAGGTCAGGTGAATTGGCCATGCTAAATTGCCCGTAGTGTTAGGTAAGGGGTAAATGTGGGGGTATTGGTGGGTTACGCTTCGGCGGGTCGGTGTGGACTTGTTGGGCCGAAGGGCCTGTTTCCACACTGTAATGTAATCTAATTACAGCGCAGTACAGGCCCTTCGGCTCTTGATGTTGCACCAACCTGTGAAACTGATCTGAAGTCTATCTAACCTACACAGTTCCATTTTCATCCAATGACCATTTAAATTCCCTTAAAGTTGGTGAGTCTATTACTGTTGCAGGCAGTGCGTTCCACGCCCCTACTACTCTCTGAGTAAAGAAACTACCTCTGACATCTGTCCTATATTTATCACCCCTCAATTTAAAGCTATGTCTCTTCATGCTAACCATCATCATTTGAAGAAAAAGGCTGTCACTGTCCACCCTATCTAACCCTCTGATTATCTTGTATGTCTCAATTAAATCACTTCTCAACTTTCTTCCCTCAAGTCTCTCAGCATTTCCTCACAAGACCTTCTCGCCATTCCCCAGGCAACATCCTAGTAAATCGCCTCTGAACCCTTTCCAAAGCTTCCACATCCTTTCTATAATGCAGTGACCAGAACGGTACGCTCCAAATGCGGCCGCACCAGAGTTATTTACAGCTGCAGCATGTGGCTCTGAAACTCAATACCTCTACCAATAAATGCTAACACACTGCATGCCTTCTTAATAACCCTATCAACCTGGGTCGCAACTTTCAGGGATCTATGTACATGGACACCGAGATCTCTCTTCTCTTCTACACTGCCAAGAATTTTACCATTGGCCCAGTACTCTTTATTCCTGTTATTCCTTCCAAAGTGAATCACCTCACACTTTTCCACATTAAACTCCATTTGCCGATCACATGGTTGTCACTGATTCACCAGCTTGCAAACCAGTCACTTCTAGATGCATCTTCATCAATACACAGGCCCTTGACTCCAGCTTGTCTGCAAACATGCTATAACCCATAGCTATGCCAACAGTACTCACAATGAGGGTCGAGTTACTTGCTGTCAAACCAGTCAGCAAACAGTTATTTTCTCAATTCAGACCACAATTATGGAAATACAAAATTGCTAAAATCTGGTCTTTACAACAAGTCATCCTTTTCACAAACCAGCACAAAGATAATGTAAATAGTAGGCAGATGTTGGCCTAGTGGTATTACTAATCCAGAGAGCCTGGGGACCTGGGTTCAAATCCTGCCATGGCAGACGGTGGATTCCAAAAATGTGAAATCCATAAATATCTGGAATTAGAACTCATTTAAACCATTCTTGGTTGTCAGATTATTTTAGGGAACAAAACTGCCATTCTTACCTGGTTTGGCCCAAACGTGACTCCAGACCCAAAACTTCACACTAATTAGCAAATGCTGGCCTGGCCAGTGACAGCCACATCTCATGAGTGAATTAAATAAAACACAGGAACAGACCCTATATCCTACCTGTGTCAACTGTTATTAGGCCAAAAGCATGTATGTTCACTTTAAAATAGAGAGTGTTTTCTGGATATTGAAGTAAACTTCAAGTGCAGGCTCAGCTGCCCAAATGGAAAGGCTGGGGAAGAACACGTTCCAAAATAGATACATGTAACAATTGGCCATGAAATGGATACCTGAGTTTTGGTTGCTGTTTTGACAACAATTTGAATTTAACCAACTAGCTTAAATTAACCCCAATCAAGTTTGAATTTATTGTTTTGACAATATCAGACCAATGACAGGGAACGATGTTGGGGGTATAAATGAAAATTGGTCAGAGCAACTGCCACAGAACAGCAGAGCAATTGCTGTACACTCAGAGAGCTAACTGCCCATCTAAAATCTTACTCTCAAAGAAATTAGAAAGCACTCTATATGAAAAGGTACCTTTTTCTTGTAAAACATACTCACAATGGAAGAAAGACGATGAACCAGGGAGATCAGCAGATAAAACATCGAAGGCAGCAGAGAAGACAGAGACTGTGTGGATTTAAGATGAAGTCAAGGTAATAAGTGTGTTACTGGAGCAGTGTGGTAATAGGATTGTGTTCAGTTAGGGGAATGGGATTTCAGTTTGTTAATGGTTTTGTTTGGTGTTCGCTACTGGAGTTAGGAAAATAAATCGTGGAAATTAGGAGTTCTCTTCCACTCCCTCATACTTTTAACAGATTACGAGGTGTATTTTTCTGGGTGTCTGGTTTTAATTAACCTCCATGATATAACACTACCATGATGCCATTCTAAACTAATCCCATCTGCCTGGACATGGTCCTTATCTCTCTATTCGCTGCCTGTTCATGTGTCTGTCTAAATGCCTTTTAAACATTGCTATTGTATCTGCTTCTACCACTTCCCTGGCAGCACATTCCAGACATCTACTGCCCTCTATATAAAACACACCCCTTGTACCTTTACTTTGAACTTTCCCTCTCTACTGTATTGAGGGATGAACCTGGCCAGATGATTGAAGTTTCAGTGGTGGAGCATACTGGGAACAGTGATCATAACTTAGTTAACTTTTAAAATAGTTAGCGTTAAGTATAAGACTAGCCTTCAGATGAAAGTGCTAAACTGGGGGCAGGCTAATTCGCTAATTACAACAATATTTGGTAGGAACTGGAGAAATGAGGTTAGGGCAGCTGCTGGGGGGGGAGGGGGTAAATCCACATCTGACGTGGGAGTCTTTTAAAGGCCCAGGTGATCAGACTTTAGGACCTGCATATGCCTGGAGATAAGACAGAGAAGGATGACAAGATTTGGGAAACTTGCATGAGGAACGATATTGAAAGTTTAGTTGAAAAGGAAGTGTAAGTAAGCTTGCGGAAAGGCAAATCAGAGAAAGCCCGTGAGGAATATAAGCCAGGACAGTATTTATTGACGACATCCAAAAGGCAGTGACCGTGGCGAGGTGTGGAAGTTGCACAGACACACAGGGAATGATTGAAAGAGAATTCAATACAGAGGAGTCTGCACAGCATGCAAGAGTGTGGGGTTTACTCACAGACTAGGAGCAGTCTGTAATCGAGGCTCAAGGTTGTTGAGATCAGGTAACAGCAGCCAATCATCATGGGGAGGCACAGCACTGCTGGGCAGGTGAAACAAAACAGCATGAGCACTTTACAAGTTAACACAGAGTTCCCCGATGCTTAGTCTCCCCGGTGTGGTATCTGCGCTGTGCTTTCAAACCACAGATATCTCAAAGCCCCAAGGGCAGCTTCACAACCCAGCAATACCAAAGCCACACAAAGAGCACGTCAGACAGAGAGGCACCTAAAAGGATATGCTCCAGGAACAGGACAATGAAAGAACCTCACCACTTCAGAGGAGATATTAACACCTACCTATGAAGAGGAATGGAACCATCGATACTGTCAGGATGTTCCACTGTGTGAAGGAATAGGACATTCATCCGATAACTGTTTTCCATTTAGCATCCTTGCAACTAGATTACTCCATTTGCAGATACGTTGTATGTTCCCCATTTCTTAATCAGCCTTATTGTGCAGCATTATAATAAAAACTGGTCTCATCCTCAGCTCTGGGAAGAGAAAGTCTGATCTACCTGTACAGACTGTCAGTGCTGTGTCAGCCTAGTCAGTTTCTCTCCCAGCGATATTGCTTGTAATAAACTGTTTGTCAGTTTCACGTTGAGCTGTGCTTTGTGATCTCTAACCTATCGGGCAAATTTCTCCAACAACAATGATCTCGGAGATCTTGGGGCTGGAGGAATGTACAGAGATGGACAGGGGCAATGATCAGGCCAGGAACGGAAACCAATGCCTTGAATTGCTTGGCTGGTGCCAATGTGACTCAGTGAGCACGGGGCTGATGGGGGACTGAGATACATGATGAGTTCAGACACCTTTCAGATGACCTTGGGTTTATAGAGGGTAGAACAAGAGGGAGCAGCCTGAGAGAGCATTGGAATATCAAGTTATGAGCTACAACGAAGGTTTGAAGACACATAAAATTTCAAATCCATTAAACATTCTCGGGAAAGGGACCTGAGGGGCAAATTTTTCACACAGAAGGTGGTTCATGTTTGGAATGAACTGCCAGAGGAGGAAGTGGTAGATGCAGGTACAGTTACAAGATTTTAAAGACATTAAGATAAGTACATGAAGAGCAAAGGTTGACAGGATATGGGCCAAATGCAGGCAAGCGGGATTGGTTTAGTTTGGGAAACCTGATGGGTGTGGATGAGTTGAATCAAAAGGTCTGCTTCTGTGCCCGATGACTCTGTAACTGAGAATCTTTAAAATTCTCCAGCCTGCAGAAGTATGGGTGGCTGATGAAATTCAGAACAGAAACAGATAGCAATCGATGCTTCAGGACTCGGGGTGGGGCGATTACCCAGGAAGATGTAAATGTGGTCAAGATCACCTTCACTTCCAGCCTCTCTCTCTCTCTTTATCGACCCTTCCCCCTTTTTAGCCCTCTCTCTTTCTCTCTCTCTCTCTCTCTCTCTATATATATACATATATATCCCACCTTTCCCCCTGCCCCAACAACCTCCCTGTCTCTAACCTTCCCTCTCCGAATATACGAATCAGGAGCAGCAAGAGGCCATTCAGCCCCTCCTCCACCATTCAATAAGATAATTGCTGATCTCATGATAACCTTAAATCCGCATCGCACATACCTCTCAGAACCAATCACCTCCTATTTCGACACATACTCCCTCTAGAAGGCCTCCTGTCTCTTTTTCTCTCCATACAAATACAATATATATATGATTTAATATGACATAGGCACTGCTGGTGAGACCAACAATTGTTGGTACTAGTAACTATAGGCCGGTGAGTCTCACTTCTGTTGTGGGCAAAGTCTTAGAGAGAATTGTAAGGGATAGGATTTATGCACATCTGGATAGGAATAATGTGATCAAGGATAAGTCAGCATGGTTTTGTGAAGGGCAGGTCGTGCCTCACAAACCTTATTGAATTCTTTGAAAAGGTGACGAAGGAGGTTGATGAGGGGAAAGCGGTAGATGTGGTATATATGGATTTTAGTAAGGCGTTTGATAAGGTTCCCCATGGTAGGCTACTGCAGAAAATTCGGAGATATGGCATTGAGGGTGAGTTGGAGGTTTGGATTAGGAATTGGCTGGATGGAAGATGACAGAGGGTAGTAGTTGATGGCAAAGTTTCTTCATGGAGTGCCGTCACTAGCGGTGTTCCGCAAGGATCTGTTTTGGGACCATTGCTGTTCAGGTCTGGCAGCATCTGTGGACAGAAATGAAAGTTAACGTTTTAGGTCGAGTGACCCTTCCTCAGAACTCGTGTCAGGTGGATATTACATCACTGTAAGCACCATAGTGACTGCCAGACTCGTCCCACGCAGACACACACAGATATACACACACACACTGATACAGAGATTTAGAGAAACTCATTAATACGCAGAAACTAATACAGACATGGAATGTCTGTCGGTATTTCTCTTGCTCCAGGGTGACCTTGTCAGCATTTCACTTGCTTTGTCTGGTGGGTGTCAGTATTTAAGTCTGTCCTCAGGGAGTGTGTGAATAGTGCACTTCCTCACAATAGTGAGTGAATCGGTATTTCTGTGTGGTGTGTGACTGTAGGACAATTTCAAAATATGCAGATACTAAACCTGGAAGAATTATAATGTTTGTGATGGACAGTGTGGAACTCCAACAGGACAGTGACACATTGGTGTAGTTTTCAGGTTTATGGCAGATGAGGATTAATGCAGAGCAGTGTGAGGTGATGCACTTCGGTAGGAAGGACATTGAAATACAGTATAAAACAGGCTGTAAGGTTAGCAGTGGTGGACTCTCCCTCTTTATGGGCATTTAAGCGGGCATTGGATAGGTATATGGAGGATAGTGGGTTAGTATAGGTTAGGTGGGCTTGGATCGGCGCAACATCAAGGGCCAAAGGGCCTGTACTGCGCTGTATTCTTCTATGTTCTAATTGCCCAGAGAGCAGCTTTAGTGTCAAATCAATTGTTGTGGGTCTGGAATCACATGTAGGTCAGGCCAGGTAAGGATGGCGGATTTTATTCCCTGAAGGGCATTAGTGAACCTTTACAATAAGTGACAATGATCATGGTCGTCTTCAGACCAGTTTTTTCATAAAATCATCGAATCCCTACAGTGTGGAAACAGGCCATTCGGCCTGAAGTGGGAGATGGCATGGGGCAGGGTGACACTAGGCACATGGACACACAAGATGGCCGCCGGACCACAATATGGAGAGAGACAGCAAAGCAAACACAGACACTGCCTGGGGTCACCAGAATGCCAGCACAAGTTACTCACAGCCCAGTTGATTAGTTTAAGGTGGGTAGGTGGGGGAGTGAATACATGAATAGCATATGCTGCCCACCAAAGCCAACTCAATACGAAATGCTAATAGCCAGAGCTGCAGTAATTATCCTTCTCTGGAAGAGCAATTAGTGCCCATTACTACAGCAATGGACTTCAGCACAGACATTGAAACTGACAATGGCTACACTGAAACTGACAATGACCATGCTGAAATTAACAGAGGCTGCGCTGGAACTGACAATGACTGCACCGAAACTATCAACGATTCTGCAATGTTTACAATAAACAAACTATGTTACAGACACAATAACCTCATCACTGACCTATTGTATTAGAAATTGTATAAAAGTTTCTTGACATGCGTTCTGGGTTGAGAGAAGACTTGCAGCTGACCCCTGTGGTGTTGGTGTCTCTCTCTCTCTCCCAGGAGCTCCGGTATTTCCTTGTACAATAAACTCTGTCGTTGAACCCCGACTCTGATGCCGGTGATTTCTCCACCGACCCTCCAAAGAGTAACCCACCCATTCCCATTCCCCTACCCTATTACTCTACATCTACCTCTGATTAATGCACCTAACCTACACCTCCATGTACACTGTGGGCAATTTATCACGGCTAATTCACCAGACCTGCACATCTTTGGACTGTGGGAGGAAACCAGAGCACCCGGAGGAAACCTCAACAGACCCGGGGAGAGTGTGCAAACTCCACACAGACAGTTGCCCGAGGCTGGAATCGAACCCGGGTCCCCGACGCTGTGAGGCAGCAGTGCCAACCACTGAGCCACCATGCCGCCCACTTTTATTCTAGGTTTTTGTTGAATTCAATGCCATGATGAGATTCAAACCCATGAATGGTGCTGAACGCTGAGCGATCATTGGTGAACATCTCCACTTCTGACCTTGTCATGGAGGGAAGGTCATTGATGACGCAGCTGAAGATGGTTGGGCTGAGGACACTGCCCTGAGGGACTCCTGCAGAGATGGCCTGGAGCTGAGATGACTGATCTCCAACAACCACAACCATCTTCCTGTGTGAAAGGTATGACTCCAACCAAGAGGAAGTTTGCCCCTTATACCCACTAATTCCAGTTTTGCGAGGGCTTCTTGATGCCACACTCGGTCAAAAGCAGCCTTGATGCCAAGGGCTGTCACTCTCCCCTCCCCTCTGCGATTCAGCTCTTTTGTCTATATTTGAACCAAGGCTGCGTAATGAGGTCAGGAGCTGAGTGGCCCTGGCAGAACCCAAACTGGGCATCACTGAGTAGGTTATTGGTGAGCTTGTTTGATAGCACCTTCCATCACTACCTGTCTTAATATAACTATGTGATATATCTCTTCAGCATAGAACATAAAACAGTATAGGCCCTTTGACCCTCGAAATTGTGCCGACCTTTTATCCTACTCTAAGATCATACCCTTCATTGTACTATCATCCATGTGCCTATCCTAGAGTCGCTTAAATGTCCCGAATGTATCTGACTCTATTATCACTGTTGGCAGTGCATTCCATGCACCCACCACTCTCTGCGTAAAAAACCTACCTCTGAAATCTCCCCTAAGCGTTCCTCCAATCACCTTAAAATTATGCCCTCCTCACGATAGCTATTTCCACCATGACTATCCACTCTATCTCTGCCTCTCATCATCTCGTACACCTCTATCAAGTCACCTCTCATCCTTCATCACTTCAATGAGAAAAGCCCGAGCTCCCTCAACCTTTCTTCATAAGACATGCCCAGGCAGCATCCTGGTAAATCTCCTTTGCACCCTCTCTCAAGCTTCCACGTTCTTCCTATATGAGGCAACAAGAACTGAACACAATATTCCAAATGTGGTCTAACCAGTGCTGTATAGAGCCGCAGCATATCCTTGCGGCTCTTAAACTCAATCCCCCCTGCTAATGAAAGCCAACACACCATATGCCTTCTTAACAACCCTATCAATCAATCATCTTTGGCTGGGAGGTTTGCTAATGATCTTTGGGAGGGTGGGATTTAAACTAATTCAGCAGGGGAATGGGAACAGGAATTGAAGCTCCACTGTGCAGCAGGTTGAGAGTAGTGAGGTCATAAATAAAGCTTTCAAGCTCGCAGAAGTGTACCAGCAGGCAGGAAGATGATTTGAAGTGCATCTACTTCAACACCAGGAGCATTTGGAATAAGGTGGTGAACCTGCAGCATCTGGAGACATAGATAAAGCAGGGACAGGAATGGTTGTTGCAGGTTCCAGGATTTAATGTTTCAGTAAGAACAGGGAAGGTGGCTAAAAGAGGGGGAGGTGTGGAATTGTTAATCAAGGACAGTATAATGGTGGCAGAAAGGATGTTTGATGAGGACTTGTCCATTGAGGTGGTATGGGCTGAGGTTACAAACAGGAAAGGAGAGGTCACCCTATTGGGAGTTTCCTATAGGCCTCCAAAATGTTTCTGAGATAGAGTCATAGAGCCTATAGGCCTCCAAAATGTTTCTGAGATAGAGTCATAGAGTCATAGAGATGTACAGCATGGAAATAGACTCTTCGGTCCAACCTGTCCATGTCGACCAGATACCCCAACCCAATCTAGTCCCACCTGCCAGCACCCGGCCCATATCCCTCCAGACCTTTCCTATTCATATACCCATCCAAATGCCTCTTAAATGTTGCAATTGTACCAGCCTCCACCACATCCTCTGGCAGCATATGTGCACCACCCTCTGCATGAAAAAGTTGTCCCTTAGGTCTCTTTTATATCTTTCCCCTCTAACCCTAAACCTATGCCCTCTCGTTCTGGACTCCCAAGGATTGCAAAGATGATTCTGGATAGGAGAGAAGGTAACAGGGTAGTTGTTATGGGGTCTTTGACTTTCCAAATATTGACTGGAAATGCTATAATTCGAGTACCTAAGATGGGTCAGTTTTTGTCCAATGTGTGCAGGTTGGTTTCCTGACACAGTATGTAGACAGGCCAACAAGGAGCAAGGCTATATTGGATTTTGTACTGGGTAATGAACTTGGCCTGGTATTAGATTTGGAGGTCGGTGATTACTTTGATGATAGTAACCACAATTTACTTGAGCAATGGAAAGGGACAGACACATACTGCAGCCAAGAGTTATAGCTGGGGGAAAGGCAATTATGATGCGTTTAGGCAAGATTTAGGATGCATAGGATGGGGAAGGAAACTGCAGGGGATGGGCACAATTGAAATGCGATTATTCAAGCAACAGGTACTGCGTGTCCTTGATAAGTCTGTACCTGTCAGGCAGGGAGGAAGTGGTTGAGCACGGGAGCCGTGGTTCACTAAAGATGTTGAATCTCTTGTCAAGAGGAAGAAGAAAGCTTATATTAGGATTAGACGTGTGGGCTCAGTTAGGGCACTTGAGTGTTACTAGTTAGCCAGGAAGGACCTAAAGAGAGTGCTAAGAACAGCCAGGAAGAAACATGAGAAATCGTTGGCGGATAGGATCAAGGAAAATCCTAAAGCTTTCTACAGGTATATCAGGAATAAAAGGATGACTAGCATAAGATTAGGGCCAATCAAGGATAGTAGTGGGAAGTTTGCGTGGAGTTTGAGGAGGTGGGGGAAGTGCGAAATGAGTATTCACACAGAAAATGACAATTTCGATGAGGAGAATACTGAGATATAGGCTAGTAGACTAGACAGGATTGAGGATCATAAGGAGGAGGTGTTAGCAATTCTGGAAAGTGTGAAAATAGATAAGTCCCCTGGACTGGATGGGATTTATCCTAAGATTCTCTGGGAAGTAGGGAGGAGGTTGCGGAGCCTTTGGCTTTGGTCTTTATGTCGTCATTGTTTCCAGGAATAGTGCCAGAAGACTGCAGGATAACAAATGTTGTTCTCTTGTTCAAGAAGGGGAGTAGAGACAACCCTGGTATTTATAGACCAATGAACCTTACTTCGGTTGTGAGTGAAATGTTGAAAAGGGTTATAATAGATAGGATTTATAATCATCTAGGAAGGAATAAGTTGATTAGGGACAATCAACACGGTTTTGTGAAGGGTAGTCGTGTCTCACTAACCTTATTGAGTTCTTTGAGAAGGTGATCAGACAGGTGGATGAGGGTAAAGTGGTATGTGGTATATATGGATTTCAGTAAGGTGTTTGATAAGGTTCCCCATGGTAGGCTACTGCACAAACTATGGAGGCATGGGATTGAGGGTGATTTAGCGGTTTGGATCAGAAATCGCTGGCTGAAAGGTGGTGGTTAATGAGAAATGTTCATCCTGGAGTTCAGTTACTAGTGGTATACCACAAGGATCTGTTTTGGGGCCACTGCCGTTTGTCATTTTTATGAATGACTTGGATGAGGGCATAGAAGGATGGGTTAGTAAATTTGCAGGTGACACTAAAGTCAGTGGCGTTGTGGATAGTGCGAAAGGATGTTGCACGTTATAGAAGGACATAGATAAGCTGCAGAGCTGGGCTGAGATGTGGCAAATGGAATTTAATAAGGAAAAGTGTGAGGTGATTCACTTTGAAAGGAGTAACAGGAATACAGAGTAGTGTAGATGAGCAGAGAGATCTCGGTGTTCATGTACATAGATCCCTGAAAGTTGTCACCCAGATTGATAGGGGTGTTAAGAAGGCGTACGATATGTTAGCTTTTATTGGTAGAGGGATTGAGTTTCAGATCCATGAGGTCATGCTGCAGCTGTACAAAATTCTGGTGTGGCTGCATTTGGAGTATTGCGTACAGTTCTGGTCGCCATATTATAGGAAGGATGTAGAAGCACTGGAAAGGATTCAGAAGAGATTTACTAGGATGTTGCCTGGCATGGAGGGAAGGTCTTGTGAGGAAGGGCTGAGGGACTTGAGATTGTTTTCATTCAAAGAAGAAGGGTAAGAGATGATTTAACAGAGGTAAGAAAATGATCAGAGGATTGGATAGGGTGGACAGTGAGAGCCTTTTTCCTCAGATGGTGATGGCTAGCACAAGGGGACATAGCTTTAAACTGAGGGGTGATAGATGTAGGACAGGTATCAGAGGTAGTTCCTTTACTCAGAGAGTAGTAAGGGTTTGGAATGTCCTGCCTGCAACAGTAGTAGACCCAACAACTTTAAGGGCATTTAAATGGTCACTGGATAAATATATGGATGATAATGGAATAATGTCGGTTAGATGGGCTTCAGATTAGTTTCTCAGGTTGGCGCAACATCGAGGGCTGAAGGGCCTGTACTGGGCTGTATTGTTCCATGTTCTAACTTGGGTGGCAACTCTGAGGGATCTATGGAGGTGCAACCCGAGATCCCTCTGTCCCTCCACACTGCCAAGAATCCTTTCTTTAACCCTGTAATCTGCATTCAAATTCAACCTTCTGAAATGAACCACTTCACACTTTTCGAGGTTGAATTCCATCTGTCACTTCTCAGCCCAGCTCTGCATCCTGTCAATAGCTCGTTGCAACCTACAACAGCCCTCCACACTATCCACAACTCCACCAACCTTTCTATCATCAGCAAACTTACTAACCCACCCTTCCACTTCCTTATCCAAGTCATTTATAAAAATCGCAAAGAGTAGGGGTCCCAGAATAGATCCCTGTGGAACACCACTGGTCACTAAGCTCCAGGCTGAATACTTTCCATCTACTACCTCCCTCTGCCTTCTATGGGCCAGCCAATTCAGTATCCAGACAGCCAGATTTCCCTGAATCCATGCCTCCTTACATTCAGGATGAGCCTACCTTGCAGAACCTAATCAAACGCCTGGCTAAAATTCATGTACACCATATCCACTGCTCTACCTTCATCAATGTGTTTTGTCACATCCTCAAACAATTCATTAAGGTTTATGAGGCATCACCTGCCCCTTACAAAGGCATGCCAACTATCTCTAGTCAAACAATGCTTTTCCAAATAATCATAAACTATACATCTCAGAATGTAAGACTGACTGGTCTGTAACTCCCAGGGTTATCCCTATTCCTTTTCTTGAACAAGGGAATAACATTTGCCACCCTACAATCGTCTGGTACTACTCCAGTGAGGACGCAAAGATCATCACCAAAGGCAAAACGACAAGGTCCCTCTCACTAGTGAATACTGAAGCAAAGTATTCATTAAGGACCTCCCCTACCTTCTCCGACTCCAGGCACAAGTTCCCTCCACTGTTCCTGATCAGCTTGACCCTCACTCTGGCCATCCTCTTGTTCCTCATGTAAGTGTAGAACGCCTTGGGGTTTTCCTTAATCCTACCCCCCAAGGCTTTTTCATGCCCCCTTCCAGCTCTCCTAAGGCTATTCCTGGCTACCTTGTAACCCTCTGGAGCCCTGTCTGATCCTTGCTTCCTCAACCTTAAGTAAGCTTCCTTCTTCCTCTTGACAAGATGTTCCACATCCCTGGTCACCCAAGGTTCCTTCACCCACCTTCCCTTCGTTGCCTCAGTGGGACAAACCTGTCCAGCACTGTCAGCAATATCTGCTCCCAATTTATGCTCCATGGTTCTTGCCCAAAAGCATTGTAAATTCCCCCTCCCAATTAAATACTTTCCCATACCATCTGCTCCTATCCGTCTCCAGTGATCACTATCACTGAAATGCCCTCCCACCGAGAGATCTGACACTTGGCCTGGTTTGTTGCTAAGCACCAACCCCAATATGGTCTCCCCTCTAGTCAGTCTATCCACATATTGAGTCAGGAATCCACCCTGCACAGACCTGACAAAATCTGCTCCATCCAAACTATTTGCCCTAAGGGGGTTCCAATCAATATTAGGTGAGTTGAAGTCACCCATGACAACAACTCTGTCACTTCTGCACCTTTTCAAAACCTGTCTCCCATTCTGCTCCTCTATGTCTCTGTTGCTATTGAGGTATATATAGAAAACTCCCAAAATGGTGACTGCTTCTTTCCTGCTTCTGACTTCCACCCATGCTGAGTACACAAACCCTCCTTGACGATCTCCCTTTCTGATACTATCCGTGATTAGGACGCCCCCACCTCTTTACCTCCCTCTTTATTTCTTTTGAAATATCCAAACCCCAGAACATCCAACACCTATTCCTGCCCCTATGATTCCCAAGTCTCTGTAATGGTCACAACATCACCACTATCCAAGTACTGATCCATGCTCCAAGTTCATTACCCTTATTCCTGACACTTCTTGCATTAAAATAGACACCCTTCAACCCATCACACTGACTGCAAATTTGTCCTATCAACTGTCTATCCATCCTCACAGACTCTCTGCGCACTGTATCTGCCTGTTCTCCAGCTACCCCACCCTTTGATCCGTATCTCCAGTTCCCATCCCCCTTACTAGTTTAAACCCTCCTAAAGAGCTCTAGCAAACCTCCTGCCCAGGATATTGGGGCCCCTCCAGTTTAGGTACAACCCATCCTCCTTGTACAGGTCCCACCTTCCCCAGAAGGTATCCTAGTGATCCATATATCTGAAGCCCTCCCTCCTACACTCGCTCTGCAGTTACGTGTTCAACTACACTCGCTCTCTGTTCCCAGCCTCACTAGCCTGTGGCACTGGTAGCATTCCTGACATTACTACACTGCTCGTCCTGCCTTTTCGCTTCCAACCTAACTCCCTATATTCACTTTGCAGGTCCTCCTCCCTTTCCCTACCCATGTCATTGGTCCCGATGTGTATCACAACATGTGACTGCTCTCCCTCCCCCTTAAGAATCCTGTAGACTCGATCTGAGACATCCCTGACCCTGGCATCCAGGAGGTAACATACCACCCGGGAGTCTCGTTTGCGACCACAGAATCTCCTGCCTGTTCCTCTAAATATTGAATCTCCAACACTATCGTTCTCCTATTCTCCCTCCTTTCCTTCTGAGCCACAGAGCCAGGCTCAGTGTCCGAGATCTAGCTGCTGTAGCTTTCCCCTTGTACGGTTCCCCACCACTTCCCCCACCCCCAACAGTATCCAAACCTGTATACTTATTATTGAGGGGAACAGCCACAGGGGATCCCTGCATTGTCTGCCTATTCCCTTTCTCCCTCCTGATGGTCACGCAGTTACTTTTATCCTGTAACTCTGGTGTGACTGTCTCCCTACAAACCCCTCTCTATCACCCCCTCAGCCTTCCGAATGATCTGAAGCATCATTTAGTATGGTCTGGAGGGATGCTTGAGACCAAGTAGAATGAAGGAACTGGTGACAGATATATTAATGAAGGATAACTTGGCTAGAATGATAAATATGGGGAGCTGTATTCAGTGGGCTGATTGTTTTATGGCGTATAGGTAAAAACAATGAGTGCAGATGCTGGAAACCAGATTCTAGATTAGAGTGGTGCTGGAAAAGCACAGCAATTCAGGCAGCATCTGAGGATCAGGAAAATCAACGTTTCGGGTAAAAGCCCTTCATCAGGAATAGAGCTGTTTTACGAAGTGTGTCTAATTGAAACAGAGATCTCACATAAATGTGTTAGGTATGATCTCTGTTGGAGTTACACTGTAATGTTGGTAGAAGAGGATGGTTTGATCTCTAACCATATGCCAATCTCTATTTGAGCTATTAGACAGTACCAGAGTATCAAGGACAGATTTCTATTTTTAATAAGCATTAAACTTACAGATAAACATGTAGTTCTTGAACAAATGTCAGAGGCACTAAAAAAAAATTCCTGCATAGAATTCCTTTCATCAGACAGGACAAATGGGAGTAGGCAATTTATCCCTTTGAGCCTGTAATGGTATTTAAGTTGATCTCATCCTTGTCACACCTCCACTTTCCCGCCTGATCCCCTTAGCCCTTTATCCTGTTTGTCATCAGAAGCATATCTGATCCTTTCTTGAATGTGTTGATTGATGCTGCCTCCACTGCACCCTGGGCCAGTGAGTTCCACAGATCCACAACCCTCGAGTTTCTACTCCATTTGAAACCTACCCTCCTCACTCTATGTATATGTGCTGTTGTTTGAAACTGTCCCACAAGGGGGAGCATCTGTCAACATCCACTTTATCAATCCCCTTTAGCATTTATATACCTCAATCAGATCTCCTCCTCATTCTCCTGAACTTCAGTGAGTACAAGCCCAAGCTCCTTGTAAAACAGCCCCTTCATCCCTGGAATCAATCTCGTGAACTTCCCCTGAACTGCCTCCAATACAACCACATACTTTGTCAAGTAAGGAGACCAGAACTGGACACAATACTTCAAGTGTAGTCTCACCAACGCCTTATATAGTTGTAACAACACTTTTATAATTGGCCTACAACAGAAAATGGAAGACACAACATTAACAAATTGGCGATACTGTCTAGTTCCAGGTTGCAAACCTCAGTATTAAATGAGAATTGAACCTAATAGAAAAAGCAGACAGAAAAGCCATTAATAATTTTGAGAAGGAAAGAGAATTTGCAATTTATATGAAGTGAACAATGCCCAGAAATGCCCAGACTGTAGTCAGTTATCTTTCAGTTCAGTTTAAAATATCACTATGTCACGGACACTGTAATAAAGTATTCGAAACCATGAAACATGAAATGGAGGATTTGGAGGAAGAAGATGGAGATCAAAGATTGGTCATAAGAAGTTTCAGCCCAGTGATGAATGTATTGTTGGCAGAGTCTTTCAATTGTCCAGTATGAGACAGTAGATGCATTTCTCTACTGTGTGGAATAGACTGACTAAAATGTTAGCCAGATTTTGAGAGTAAAAATGATCGGGACAAAGTTAAGGAATCTGAGTGCTCCACCAGTTTTAGGCTTGGGGATGTTAATGTATTAAAATCATTGAAAAGAATATTCAAGTTATTCCTTGCAAAAAAGCCAGAATCAATTATTTTATTAGCAAGAATGTAGCATCCACTAAAAACCCTTGATGAAGAAAGCATAGATGAAACCAGATACGGAAAACAACAGATATTGCACTGAGAAGATTTACGAATTTGCAATTTTCACAATTGTGGTTCCTTTAATGGACCATAACCTTCCACCTAGAAGGATAAGGACAGAGATTTATAGGAACACCATCATCTTCAAGTTCCCCTCCAAGCCACTCATCTCCCTAACTTGGAAAAATATGCTGTGCCTTCAGTGCCACTGGGTCAAACTCCTGGAATTCCCTGCCTAATGGCATTGTGGGTCTACCTACAGTACAGGGACTGCAGCAGGTCAAGAAGACAGCTCACCATCACCTTGTCAAAGGGCAACTAGAGATGGACAATAAATGCTGGGCCCAGCCAGCGATGCAGATATCCTACAAATGAATAAAAAATGCAACACTTCCAGTAAAGAAATTAGAGAAGTGTTTCTGACAACAGGGGTGCCATAATTTAGAAGACAGAAAGTCAATTGTATTAGAATCATAGAGAGGGACAGCACGGCAACAGACCCTTCGGTCCAACTTGTCCATGCTGACCAGGTATCTCAACCTAATCTAGTCCCATTTGCCAGCACCCAGCCCATCTCCCTTTAAACGCTTCCTATTCGTATACCCATCCATATCCATTTTAAATGCTGTAATTCATAACACAGGCAATTTGTCTATCTTCTAAAAGATTAAACCTTTTATTCAATGTTACAGGAGTCCTGGCCAATAACAAGTCTGCCCTCAGCAAGTAATGGCCATAGATTTAGCAAAATGATTTTATCAATCAACAATAATGCAAAGTAAAGGTAAGAAAAAGATTGTGGATAAGTTAATGGAACTGTGGTTGGAATCATACAATCTCTGGAGTGTGGAAACAGCTCCTTCGGCCCAACAAGTCCTTCAGCCCAACAAGCCCACACCATCTTCCCCCCATTCTCACACCCTAACTAATGCACCGAACCTACATATCCTGAACACTATGGGCAATTTAGCAGGGCCTATTCACCAAGCCTGCACATCTTTGGACTGCGGGAGGAAACCCATGCAGGCACAGGGAGAATGTGCAAACTCCACACAGACGGCTGCCCGAGACTGGAATCGAACCCAGGTCCCTGGCGCTATGAGGCAGCAGTGCTAACCACTGAGCCACCATGCCACCCAAAGGGTCGGGACTTGGACCATTGGAAATGTTTCTCGCTGTCAACGATGCGGACAGGGGAACGTTCGATCAAGAAGAATATTCAGAGGTGTGTGTGTATGTGAATGTAAACATGATAGTTATGAATAGCAGAAAGCCCTTTTAGCAATGGCAGGTGTGAAATGAACCATTCAATAATAGACAAAATGGTTTATCAAATTATCAGCCAACTTGTAAATTATTGTTTGCACTAGCACAGGTTGTACACATTCAGAATTTGTTTCAGGAGAATACAATCCAGATTGATAAGTTTCTGATAGGAATTCTAGAGTTCCATCAGCAGTAAATGATCAAAGCCCATCCTCCCAAGCCTGATCCCCACCATAGTTCGACGTTATTGGAGCATTTGAATACACTGCATACACTGCAAAGTCTCAAAGAACTAGAACTAGGCCTTGGGTGGGTTTGATGCTTCGTGGGTTGTCTTCAGGGAAAAGCAGACCCTGTCATGTTTTAATGGCATTGTGAGTGACGGCCTGTAGGCATCTTTGCGACGCACATAGCTGTTTTATTTAGGGTAAGAGCAGTGAAGTTGAAAACATAAATGGGCTTAAAGCAGAGTTCAGAATTAGAAGTCGAAGGGTTCTTAAGCACATTTGATTGGAAATCAGGCAGAATGAATCACTGGTCACTTCCCATCAGCAATCTTAGCTTTGAGCGGAGTCTGGCTATGCAAAATCCCAAGGTGGAAGATATTATTCCAGCAAACAAAATATTGAAAAAGATTTAAGGTGGAGCATTATGTTTTGAAATTTTCATCTTTGGGAGATGCCAAGAACATGAAACTTAAGTGATGCTTCTTTTGTAAGTCTCAATGGGTTGCCAACGGCAGGAGGGTGCATAATTTCTTTTGACAGAAAGGGAAATAAATGCTGCCCTTTGGCTTGGAAAGTGGAAAGGATGAGAAGAGTGATAAAACGTACCCCAGAAGCAGAAACTCCCGCTCTTAACGTTTTTGTGTTCTATGTTCTTTTGCTCAGGTTTTGTGAAAATATGGAAAGAAAAAGATATCCTGCAGCAACATCCGTTGAGTGCCATGTCAATAATAAGTCACTATGGGATAACATGCACTCAATAGAATATATAAATGAAAAAGATTGAGGATCAATAATGCAGGATTAAAACAGAGAGAGAAGAATGGGAAGATCTCCAAACGTGAGGGGAGCAAAAGTCACCTATTTGATTGTTTCACAAAGAAACCAGCAACTTTTATACTCAATATACTGGGTAAAGGACCAATGTG
>NC_057756.1:48418-65923 GCF_004010195.1 Chiloscyllium plagiosum | reverse complement strand
CCCCGGTGAATTTACAATCCGAGCAGCACCACCCTCTCCCCACCTCCCCCACCGCCTTTCTTCTGTTCTGCAAGACAAGCCACCCCAATTCCACACCTTTTAATTGATTTCAAGAGAGGAGGATGGGTTAATACAAACAACACATTAATTTCCGTCTCTTTCCCTTCGGGAGAAAAATATTTACAACTGTGTGCGCCAAATTAATATAATTCTTTGCAAGTGGACAAATTGTGCACCCCCTTTCCGAAACAATTTCGAAATTTTTGATTAAAATAAAACTAGTGTGTAAAAAAAAACAAAGTTTATTATGCAAACAAATGCTGCCCTCAAAAAAAACCTACAAAACACAATAACTGGGGAATAAATACATCCAGTTTCTTATGTCACATTTTGTTGCACATTTAATTTTTGCATTCCAAGGTAAAACATGCTGGCTTCACCTTTTGCCACTACTTTAATCTGTTGGAAATGCTATTTTTTTTTGTGCATTTTCTATTTGAGTGTTATTTGCCTGCATGGCTTAAAACAGCAAAAAACTGGTGCAGATCTCTGCTATTGCAGGAACAGAGTGCCAGCTTTGCTGCATTAGCTTATTCCCCCTCCCCTCCCGTCTCTCCTGTTGCAATCAATAAAGAGGCGCTCTAAATTATGCAAACAGCAGATATTAATATGCAAAAATTAAGAAGACAGACAGAGAAGAAAGTGCACATTACCGGCGCTTCCATCGGTGGGCGCTGACTCCATTCAAGAGCAAGCAGTTTGGATGCGGAGCCCGCCCCTGCAGCGCGTCGCTAGGCAACCAGCCTGTCAGTCACCTCGTCAAACACCCATGTCTCGCGGGCTCCGCCCTTCCCAACGAGCCTGTCAATCACAGTGGGAACCTGGCTCCGCCCTTCCACCCCGGAGCTTGTTGCCGCTGCGCATCGCCAGGCAACCAGCCCGTCAATCACAGTGAGAACCTGGCTCCGCCCTTTCCCCCCTCGAGCTTGCCCCCGCTGCGCATCGCCAGGCAACCAGCCTGTCAATCAGCCCGTCAATCTCATGCTCCCGCCCAGGTCCTGGGCCCGCAGATTGTTTGACATCCGCTCGCCCCTCCCCATCCCATGTCGGCAAAGGGGAGAAGGATTTATCGCGCAGCCGCAGTGTGAGATTAACCCTTGGACACTCAGGATCGTGGGTTCGAGCCCCCCTCGGCCGAATGTTCTTTTTACCCTCTTCCCACCGTAATATTTGCAAACGATATGATTCCGCGTTGCATTGATTATTTTTATAAAACATAACAGAAATAAAAATAAAACAAAAAATAAAATAAAGCCATAACTTTAAATAATTTAGATGAAGTAGATTTGGTCTAGTTTTATCAGGACAGGCTTCAGCTATATGATTTGGAGATGCCGGTGTTGGACTGGGGTGTACAAAGTTAAAAATCTACAAAGTTAAAAACTCTATAACCTGGTGTTGTGTCATTTTCAGCTATATGGTACGATTCCGTCACAGAGTCATAGAGATGAACAGCACCGAAACAGAACCTTCAGTTCAACTGGTCCTTGTCCATCAGATATCCCAACCCAATCTAGTCCCACCTGCCAGCACCCGGCCCATATCCCTCCAAACCCTTCCTATTCACATATCCATCCAAATGCCTCTTAAATGTTGTAACTGTACCAGCCTTCACCACTTCCTCTGGCAGCTCATTCCAAACACGTACCACCATCTGCGTGAAAAAGTTGCTCAAATCCTCCAACCCTGGCCACATCCTTGTAAATCTTTTCTGAACCATTTCAAGTTTCACAACACCTTTCCGATAGGAGGGAGACCAAAATTGCATGCAATCTTCCAACAGTGGCCTGTACAGCCGAAACATGACCCCCCTCCCAACTCCTGTACTCAATACACTGACCAATAAAGGAAAAAATACCAAACGCCTTCTTCACTATCCTGTCTACCTGCAATTCTACTTTCAAGGATTATGAACCTGCACTCCAAGGTCTCTTTGTTCAGCAACACTCCCTCAGACCTTACCATTAAGTGTATAAGTCCTGCTAAGATTTGCTTTCCCAAAATGCAGCACCTCGCATTTATCTGAATTAAATTCCATCTGCCTTCTTCACTGTCCACTACGCCTCCAATTTTGGTGTCATCTACAAACTAACTATACCACTTGTGCTCACATCAAAATTATTTATATAAATGATGAAAAGTAGTGGACCCAGCACCAATCCTTGCAGCACACCACTGGGTACAGGCCTCCAATCTGAAAAACAACCCTCTGTCTTCTACCTTTGAGTCAGTTCTGTATCCAAATGGCTAGTTCTCCCTGTATTCCATGAGACCTAACCTTGCTAACCAGTCTCCCATGGGGAACCTTGTTGAACGTCTTATTGAAGTCCATCTCTACCGTTCTGCCCTCATCAATCCTCTTTGTTACTTCTTCAAAAAATTCAATCAAGTTTGTGAGATGATTTCCCATGCACAAAGCCATGTTGACTACCCCTAATCAGTGCTCGCCTTTCCAAATACATGTACATCCTGACCACAACTTGCCCACCACTGACATCAGGCTCACCGATCTGGAGTTCCCTGGCTTGTCCTTACCATCAGTCTTCCGGCACCTCACAATGACTATTGATGATCCAAATATCTCAGCAAGGAGCCCAGCAATCATTACCCTAGCTTCCCACAGTGCTCTCGGGTACATCTGATCAGGTCCTGAGGATTTATCCATTTTTATGCATTTCAAGACATCCAACACTTCCTCATCTGTAATATGGCAAGATGTCACCATGTAATTCCCTACAGTCTACATCTTCCATGTCCTTTTCCAGAGTAAACACTGATGCAAAGTACTCATTTAGTATCTCCCCCATCTCCTGCAGCTCCACGCAAAGGCCACCTTACTGATCTTTGGGCGGAGTCTTTTTTTCTCCCTAGTTACCCTTTTGTCCTTAATATATTCATAAAAACTCTTTGGATTCTCCTTAACTCTTGCCATAAGGTATCTCATGTCCCTGTTTTGCCCTCCTGATTTCCCTCTTAAGTATACTCCTACTGCCTTTATACTCTTCTAAGGATTCACTCGATCTCTTCTGTCTATACCGGGGACATATGCTTCCTTCTTTTTCTTAACCAAACCCTCAATTTCTTTAGTCATCCAGCATTCCCTATACCTACCAGCCTTCCCTTTCACCCTGACAGGAATATACTTTCTCTGGACCCTCGTTATATCATTTCTGAAGGCTTCCCATTTTCCAGCCGTCCCTTTACCTATGAACATCTGCTCCCAATCAGCTTTTGAAAGTTCTTGCCTAATATCATCAAAATTGGCCTTTCTCCAATTTAGAACTTCAACTTTTAGATCTGGTCTATCCTTTTCCATCACTATTTCAAAACTAGTAGAATTATGGTCGCTGGCCCCAAAGTGCTCCCCCACTGACACCTCAGTCACCTGCCCTGCCTTATTTCCCAAGAGTAGGTCAAGTTTTGCACCTTCTCTTAGAGAAGTGGAAGATGTAAACAGGGAGGAGCAATGGGATTAAAAAAAATAGGAACCAAATTACATAAATAGCGTGTATTGGTTGAATTCAGTGTGTGTGTGTCCCTGCCTTGTAGACAGTGGACATCGCACCCTCTTGCAAGGGTAAAATAAAGGACACTACTGATTCAGATCTTGTCTCGGACTGAAATTATTGAAGTGAGTGAGCTTTGTTTCTCACATCAGTTTCACCCAGATAACCTCCCTGGATGTATTTCCGGGAATATCCTCCCTCAGCGCAGCTGTAATGCTATACCTTATCAAAAACGCCACTCCCCCTCCTCTCTTGCCTCCCTTTCTATCCTTCCTGTAGTATTTGCATCCTGGAACATTAAGCTGCCAGTCCTATCCATCCCTGAGCCATGTTTCTGTAATTGCAATGACATCCCGCTAACATGTTCCTAACCATGCCTGAGTTCATCTGCTTTCCCTGTTAGGCCTCTTGCATTGAAATCAATGTAATTTAATTTATCAGTCCTGCCCTGTTCTCTGCTTTGTCCCTGCCTGCCCTGACTGTTTGACTCGCTTCTTTTCTCAATCTGTACCAGTCTCAGATTGTCATTAATTTTGTATCCCCAAGACGAGCTCTCGCCCAAAGAAAATTGTATCATAGAATCCCTACAGTGTGGAAGCAGGCCATTCTGCCCATCAAGTCCACACAGACCCTCCGAACAAAGAGACCATGAAGTACAGGTTCATAGTTCCTTGAAAGTGGAGGCACAGGTAAATAGGCGAGTGAAGAAGGCATTTGGCATGCTTGCCTTTAGGATAGGAGTTGGGAGATCATATTGCAGCTGTACAGGACATTGGTGAGGCCACTTTTGGAATACAGAGTCGAAAAGTCTGGCACTGGAAAAGTACAGCAGGTCAGGCAGCATCTGAGGAGCAGGTAAATTGACGTTTTGGGCATAAGCCCTTCATACAGTGAGTTCTGTTATAATGCGTATTTCTTCACACGAATTGCTTTAAGGTGATGGAAGAATTTAGACCATTATTTGTAGAACGCAAACTTTCCTTACATTGGCTATAACGCGATTCTGGCCCCCATTAGTTTAATGGAACAGCTATTGCGCGGTTTTCTTATAACACAAGATTGCATGAGAACGCAACTATTGTGCTATATCAGAGCCGACTGTATTCTGTTCCAATCTGGCCTCCCTGCTAGAGAAAATATGTCATTAAACTTGAAAGGGTTGAGAAAGATTTTCAAGGATGCTGCCAGAGTTGGAGGGTTTGGGCTATAGGGAGAGGTTGAATAGGCTAAGGCTATTTTCCCTGGAGTGTCAAAAGCTGATGGGTGACCTTATCGAAGTTTACAAAATTATGAGGGGCGTGGGTAGAGTGAATCATCAAGGTTTCTTTTTCCAGGGTAGGGGAGTCCAAAACAAAAGGGCATAGATAAAAGGAGAACAATTTAAAAGAGCCCTGAGGGGCAACATTATCATGCAGAGGGTGGTGCATGTATGCAAAATAAGCTGCCAGAGGAAAGGGTGGTAGTTGGTATAATTACAACATTTAAAAGCCATCTGGATGGTTATATGAATAGGAAGGTTTTAGAGGGATCTGGGCCAAATGCTGGCAAATGGGACTGGATTAATTTAGGACGTCTGGTCGGCAATTGACAAATTGGACCAAATGGTCCATTTTTGTGCTATAGAGCTCTCTGACACTATGATGCAGGACTACAGCAATACAATGGAAAATGTACAAAGTTGCCATTCTCCAGCATATAAAGACAGATCATAAACAGAACCAGGAATAAAAGAAACAGCCAAAAGAAAAGAAATTACTCCTCGCATCCATCATGAGTCCTTACCATCAGAAAAACAAAGCCACAAAATCTATCCCCTCATGTGGTGCCCCAGGCACCTGAATTCCACTGCTTCTGCCGTCAGGTACTCGGGCCCAGCTCTGGCCTGGAGTCACACCACGTCACCGAAACCATGTCACTGTTCTATATATCAGAAAGGCTTTGCATGGTAGATTGGTTCATTCAGAAGCTAAAAGACCCCTCAGCCAGGACAATTTGGCAACTTGGATCCAAACTTGGCTTAATGGCAGGGGATAATGGCTGAAGGCTGTTTCTGTTTCTGTGACTGGAAGCTTGTGTTCAGTGGCATTCCATGGAGTTTGATCCCTTAATGATCTACTAGGAGAAAGTGAGGACTGCAGATGCTGGAGATCAGAGCTGAAAATGTGCTGCTGGAAAAGCGCAGCAGGTCAGGCAGCATCCAAGGAGCAGGAGAATCGACGTTTCGGGCATGAGCCCGAAGAAGGGCTCATGCCCGAAACGTCAATTCTCCTGCTCCTTGGATGCTACCTGCCCTGCTGCGCTTTTCCAGCAACACATTTTCAGCCCTTAACGATCTACACATGAATGGAGGGATGCGATCAGTAAATTCGCACATAGCATGAAAATTAGTGGTGTGATAAATCGTGATGAGGAAAGCCTTAGAGTACAGCATGATATAGACATGCTTGCCTGATGGATGGAACACTGGAAATTGGTAATTAATCCTGAAAAAGTTTGACGTGATCCATTTTAGGATCTTAAGAAGTACAGTGGATTAGAGTGACCCGGTGGACATGACCACAACACCTGGGAAGTCCAGGGGTCAGAGGGACCTAGATGTGCATATCCATAGATACTTGAAGAGAACAGGAGAGGTAGACAAACTGGTTAAGAAAGCATTTGGGATGCTTGTCTTTATTATTGAATTCAAGAGCAAAGAGGTTATGATGGAGGTGTATATAACATTAGTTAGACCACAGCTTGAGTACTGTGATCACATGAGCTATGGTGCAGAGGAGATTTAAATGGATGTTGCCTGGACTAAAAGCTGTAAAGAGAGACTTGGCGAACTAGAGTTATTTGGTACATCTGAGGGGAGAATTGATTGAGATGTACAATGTTACAAATGGCATTAGTAGAGAGCTTTCCCTTTAGTAGAGAGCTCAATAACTAAGGGGCGCAGAAGGTTTGAATTGAATTAAACAGAATGAGCTTCATTGCCAAATGACTACAGTGAAACATTTTTAAGTCGCCACTTACGGTGCCATCTAGGTATATAGGTCCCTAAGTACAGCTTCCTCAGTTAAGATAGTTAAAGTGTAACAATGTCACCATTGCATGGCATCATCTTAGGTTCAGAGTGGCTAGGTGCAATCCTTAGTTAGAGAATAGCGAAACGAAGAAGGAAAAAGTGACATTACAGCTGTACACCATACAACCATAGGTCAGAAAAAGCAAGAAGCAAAGTTAAAAAGACAAACATCACAGTCTCTCTCCCAAGTGTCCTGTGCAGCACATCAGCTGGGGGGCCACCTCGTGGCCTCACCACTAACTACCACCACACTCTACACTGGGCCGCTAGTCATTGGCCTCCCCCTCCAGCCACATGATCACTGGCATCCTCACTCCAGGCCACATGGTCACTGGCATCCTCACTCCAGGCCACTGGTCCCTGGCATCCTAGCTCAGGACACACTGGTCACTGGCATCCCTGCTCCGGCCACACTGGTCATTGGCGTCCCTGCTCCAGACCAAACTGGTCATTGGCATCCTTGCTCTGGCCGCACTGGTCATTGGCACCCCGGCTCCCGGACACTGGTCACTGGCTACCACCACACTCTACACTGGCATCCCCTGCTCAAGCCACACTAGTCATTAGCGTCCCTGCTCTAGACCATTGGTCATTGGCGTCCCTGCTCCGGCCACACTAGTCATTGGCATCCCTGCTCCAGGCCACTGATCATTGGCGTCCCTGCTCCAGACCATTGGTCATTGGCATCCCTGCTCTAGAAACATGGTCATTGGTGTTTCTGCTCCAGGACACTGGTCATTAGCATCCCTGCTCCAGATCACTGGTCATTGGCATCCCTGATCTAGCCACACTGTCTTTGGTGTCCCTGCTCCAGACCACTGGTCACTGGCATCCCTGCTCTGGCCACTGGTCATTGGCTTTCCTGCTTCAGGCCACTGGTCATTTGCATCCCTGCTTGAGACCACTGGTCATTGGCATCCCTGCTCTGGCCACTGGTCATTGGCATCCCTGCTCGAGACTACTGGTCATTGGCATCCCTGCTCTGGCCACTGGTCATTGGCAACCCTGCTCCAGGCCACTGTCATTGGCGTCCCTGCTCAAGACCACTGATCACTGGTGTCCCTGCTCCAGGCCACTGGTCATTGCCGTCCCTGCTCCAGCCACACTGGTTTTTGGCATCCCCACTCCAGACCACTGGTCATTGGAGTTCTCACTCTGGTCACAACTGATCATTGGCGTCGCCACTCCAGGCCACTGGTCATGGCATCCTTGCTCCAGGCCTCTGATCGCTGGCGTCCCTCCTCTGGGCACACTGATCACCAGCTTCCCCACCCTGGGTTGCCGACCCCGCTTCGAAGGCTGGTAGTCAAGGCCAGGGCCGGGTGTCAAAAAAACCACAGAAGGAAGGAAAAAGAGAGAGATAAAGAAAAACAACAGCTGGAAGGGACAAGCTCCAATTGGAGCATCCTACTCCACCGCCATCTTACCAGATTAATGGGGATTTGTGGAAAAATATTCTCGTTTAGATGGTGGTGGATATCTGGAATTCACCACCTAAAAGGATAGTAGTGGCAATCAAGGAGCATTTCAAATTTCATAGCATAACAGGTTATGGTACAGGCGTCGAAAAATGAAATTAGCATCGATAGATGCTTGAAGTTTGGAGTAGACACAGTTGAGCTAAACAGCCTTTTTCTATGATGTAAAAACTCTAATTCTTTCCAGAACATGACCACAACAATTGAGAAGGTCAAAGTCAGTAGATACATGCGACCACCGCCACTTAAGTTCCCCTCCAAACTGCTCACCATTCTGACACAAAACAAAAATACTCCCTGGATGCTGAAGATCTGAAATATTCAACAAAAAGCAAGTGCTGGAGAAACATAGCAGCCACACAGCCTTTAAGGAGACAGAGAAAACAGTTCCTGTTTTTTGGACAGAAACAGGTGGCTTTATGCTACTGAAGAACAAGGAGTGGCAAACAGAAGGAAAGTGAAGGTCAAGGGAAGATTAGATGATTAGGGAGATCAGAAATCAAAGATAGCAGAGAGCAAACTCTTCGCAGAGTCATTGTGGACTCGTTAGGCTGAAAAGCCTGTTTCCACAGGGCCTATGATCTCTCTCTCTCTCTCTCTCTCTCTTTCTCTCACTCTGTCGCTCTGTTGCCCTCCCTCTCTCTATTCACTAACCAAAAAGCCGAATGCTGTATATATTGGATATCTGTAATAAAAACAGAAAACATCATATTTTTATTTCCCCATTGGCTATTTCCCAGACCTAATTATCCTGGAGAAGATGGTGCGAGCTGGCTTCTTGTTGTAAAAGTGAGGACTGCGGATGCTGGAAACCACAGTCTTGACCAGAGTGGTGCTGGAAAAGCACAGCAGGTCAGGCAGCATCCGGTGAGCAGGAAAATCGACATTTCGAGCAAAAGCCCTTCATCAGGAAAAATGTGCTTTTCCAGCACCACTCTAATCTAGACTCTGGCTTCTTGTTGTGACAATTGATCAGAATCCCAAATTACTAAGGACTTTTTTTTCAACGTTAATGCTGAGATTTAACAGAGGACTGCTATAGATAACGCTAATTCAGATACAGTCCGGGAAAGTCCTGTGTTGCAGCCATGGACTGTCATAAGACGTAAGACCATAAGACATAGGGGCAGAAATTAGGCCATGCAGCCCATCAAGTCTGCTCCACCATTGAATCATGGCTGACAGGTTTTTCAACCCCATTTTCCCACTTTCTCCTCTTCACCTTTGATCGCTTTGGCAATCAAGGACTTACCTATCTCTGTTTTAACTATACCCAATGACCGGGCCTCCACAGCTTTCTGTGCCAAAGAATTCCACAGAGGCACCACTCTTTAGCTGAAGAAGTTTCTCCTTATCTCCGCTCTAAAAGGTCTTCCCTTTACACTAAGGCTGTGCCCTCAGGTCCTAGTCTCTCCTGCCAATGGAAATGTCCACTCTGTCTAGGCCATTCAGTATTCTGTAAGTTTCAGTCAGATGCCCCCTCATCCCTTTAAACTCCATCAAGTATAGTCCCAGAGTCCTCATTCCTAGGATCATTCTCGTGAACGTCCTCCGGACCTACTCCATGGCCAATACATCTTTCCTGAGATATAGGGCCCAAAATTGCTCACAATGCTCTAAATGTGGTCTGATCAGAGCCTTACAGAGCCTCAGAAGTACATCCCTGCTTCTATATTCTAGTCTTCTTGAGATGTATGACAATGTTGTATTTGCCTTTCTAACTACTGACTCAACCAGCAAGTTTACCTTAAGAGGAACCAGGACAAAGACTCCCAAGTCCTTTTGCACTTCCGGTTTCTAAATTTTCTCCCCAGTTAGAAAACAGCCCATACCTTTAATCTTCCTACCAAAGTACATGACCTTACACTTTCCCACATTGTATTTCATCTGCCACTTCTTTGCCCATTCTCCTAGCCTGTCTATATCTTTCTGCAGCCTCCCCAGAATATTACCTGCCCCTCCACTTACCTTTGTATCATTTGCAAACTTAGCCAGAATGTTCTCAGTTCCTTCATCCAGATCATTAATGTATAAGTTGAAAAGTTGTGGTCCCAACACTGACCCTTGTGGAACACCACTAGTCATCAGCTTCCATCCTGAGAAGGACTCTTTTATCCCCACTCTCTGCCTCCTGCCAGACAGCCAATTTTCTATCTGTGCTATGATCTAGTCTCGAAATGTGTTGCTGGAAAAGCGCAGCAGGTCAGGCAGCATCCAGGGAACAGGAGAATCGACGTTTCGGGCATAAGGCCTTCTTCCGGAAGAAGGCCTCCTCTGCAGCACCTTATCAAAGGCCTTCAGGAAATCCAGGTTTGTGGAATCGTGAGGGACATGGATGGGGTGGATGGACAAGATCATTTCCATAGGGTGGTTGAGTCCTGGACAGGAGGGCAAAGATTTGGGGTGAGAGGGGAAAAATTTAGAGGGAATTTGAGGAGAGGCTTTTTTGCACAGAGGGTGGTGCCTGTGTGGGGGTGGGGGTGGGGGTGGGGGTTGGCACAATTGTAGCACTTGAGGGGCATTTGGATGGGTGTGTGAATGGGAGGGGTTTGGAGAGTATTGGACTGGGTGCTGGCAAATGGGACTGGGTAGGCAAAATTCCTGATATTAGTACTATTTTAAATCAGGTGCTCGACTCACAGCTCTGAAACAGCAGGTGAGTCTCAGGTGAACAGAGGGCGTGCTTCAGGGCCTCACTGAGCAAGGGTGACATTCCCACAGACATGGCTCAAGACTGTCCTGAAGTGGAGGAGGAGCGTCCGGGAAGGTGTGGAGCACCTGGAGACTTGCCGTCGGGAAAAAATGGAAGCCAGGACTGCCGCACCAAAGCCCCGCCTCCCCTTTGGGTGACCACCATCTGCCCAAGTGTAACAGACCCTGCAGTAGCCACATTGGTTAGCCACAGCAGCCACCTATGGACTCACCCTGTGAGTGGAAGAGAGTCATCCTCATCTGCGAGGGACTGCGATGATATAGAGCATCAAACTGTACAATGCAGTACAGACTCTTCGGCCCTCGATGTTATGCCGACCTTTTATCCTACTCTAAGATCAAACGAACTTAATACCCTTCATTTCACTTCATCCATGTGCCTATCCAAGAGTCGCTTAAATGTTCCTAATGTATCTGAGTCTACTACCACCACTCACAGTGCATTCCATGCACCCACCACTCTCTGTGTAAAGAACCTACCTAGATCTCTGCTCAACCTTTCTCCAATCACCTTAAAATTATGCCCCCTCGTGAAAGCCATTTCCGCCCTGGGAAAAAGTCTCTGACTATCCACTCTATCTCTGCCTCTCATCATCTTGTACACCTCTATCAAGTCACCTCTCATCCTTCTTCACTCCAGTGTGAAAAGCCCAAGCTCCCTCAACCTTTCTTCATTAGACATGCCCCCCAATCCAGGCAGCATCCTGGTAAATCTCCTTTGCACCCTCTCTAAAGCTTCCATATCCTTTCTATAATGAGGCGACCAGAACTGAAAACAATATTCCAAGTGAATGTTGATTATTTTTGCACACCTCACTGAATTGTCTACATTTCTGCTTTTGAAATGCCTGTTGACTGTTTAGAAGCTTATAAAACATTCCAAAGTGTAACTTCTTCCTTTTTATTACTAAGCTCTAGCCAGAAAGTCTCATTTGATGACCCTTGGAGTATTGCATACAGTTCTGGTCACCACATTATTGGAAGGATGTGGACACTTTGGAAAGGGTGCAGAGGATATTTACTAGGATGCTGTCTGGTATGGAGGGAACGTCTTATGACGAAAGGCTGATGGACCTGAGGCTGTTTTTATTGGAGAGAAGAAGGTTGAGAGGTGACTTAATTGAGACATATAAGATAACCAGAGGGTTAGATAGGGTGGACAGGGAGAGGCTTTTTCCTCAGATGGTGATGGCCAGCATGAGTGGATGTAGCTTTAACTTGAGGGGTGATAGATATAGGACAGGTGACAGAGGTAGTTTCCTTACTCAGAGAGTAGTAGAACGTAATGCCTGCAACAGTTGTAGACTCGCCAACTTTAAGGTCATTGGATAAATATATGGATGAAAATGGAATAATGTAGGATTGATGGACTTCAGATTGGTTCCACAGGTCAGCGCAACATCGAGAGCCGAAGGCCTGTACTGCGTTATAATGTTCTATGTTCAATATCATCCCTCCTTGCTGCATTTCTCTCTCCTTAAGTAATAATGAGACATCACCTCCCCTTTCATACCTTCTCCTGTTCTGCCTGAAGATCCTGTACCTGGAAATTTGAGTTGCCAGTTCTGATCCTCCCTCAACCACATTACTATGATGGAAACAACACTGCAATTCCACATGTCAAACCATGCCCTTAACGCATGTCTTACCACTAAAGTAAAACCATGCCTTGAGGCTCATCGTGGCTGAACTCCCTCTGCCTTGGCTCCTTTTCTAAGCAATGCCGTTCCAGTATTGAACTAACACTCCTTGCCTCTGCTGAACTCATTTAAACACTTCCCAACAGCACGAGTCTTTGTGCAAAGATGTTCGTGCCATTCTGGTTCAGATGCAGACCATTCACTTGTCGTGGTCCTTGAATCTAAACCCCTCCCTCATGACTCATACCTTTATCTGTCTTATGTCTTATTTTTGCTGTTCTGGCTGTCTTTTTTTCTCAGGTTGTAGGTTTGGAGTCTTGGCAAGTTGCTGTGCTGCTCCTGACTGTCAGTGCTGAAGGCGGTGGTTAGGACATCAGTCAAGCAGAGTGCTTTGTCATGGATGGTGTTAAGAAGGTCTTACTCTACATGGATATGAATATCATTGACAAATAACTAAGGATGGTTAGGCCTAGAATGCTAACCTGACAACCTCTTGCAATCTTGGGTTGAGACGATTAACAATCAACAGATTAGGTCGTACCTGTGAAGAGAAAGAAACGGGGTAAATATTTCAGACCTCTGCCGAATGTCCTTTTCATTGTCTCAATTTATGCTAAAGCAGCCAGTATTTGGTGAATATTGTAAAATTCAGGTATACACTTAGTTCCAAGAATGCCATATTTGACCATATTCCAAGACATTAGTGACATTCAATTCTGCCTAGCAACAGAGCAGAGCCTGTTGTATGGGTTACAACAGGTCACTGAAGGGTTGGTCCCTTGATATGGACCAGACCGAACCCCCTTAAAATATATCAAGGGGATGGCTTTGAGCCTAAGTTTTATCTTATTTAAAGGTAAGTGTAAGGTGTTGGGTTCCAGATGTAATTCCATTGATCACACGACTCAGCTTGAGACAAAACACACTATTTTTCCCATACAATATGTATGTTGGTTTGCCTTTTCTATTCACTTAGCTTCTGAAATAGTACTACGTCATGCAGCAACTATTCATGTTTGCTTGTACACATTGTACTATCCTAATGTGGCACACTCATGGTCCAGCGCCTCCAATATGGTTCTAATTCTGGTCTACGTAAAGTTGTTGTTTGGAGAGGGAATTTCCAGATTCCATCAGCATTTATTTTCATGAAACACTTTCTTTTTTTTAATCTGGCATAACTCAAATCATACTTGATGGAGCCTTCAGTAAAAGGATTTATTTTGCGGGTCACAGCTGGGTATAGAAGGCAATAAAATGAAATGCTTCAACCTCAACTCAGCAAAGAAGGTTAGCTCTAAATATAATGGCAGGTTGATCAGATGGGCCAATGGGCCAAGGAGTGGCAGATGGAGTATAATCTAGATAAATAAGAGGTGCTGTATTTTGAGGGCAAATCAGGGCAGGACTTATACACTAAATAGTAAGGTCCTAGGGAGTGTTGATGAACAAAGAGAGCTTGAAGCGCAGGTTCATAGTTCCTTGAAAGTGGTGTCGCAGGTAGACAGGGTAGAGAATGTGGTGTTTGGTACACTTGCCTTTACTGGTTAGTGCATTGAGTACAGAGGTTGGGAGGCCACGTTGCAGCTGTATGCGACATTGGTTAGCTCACTTTTGGCAAACTGCATTCAATTCTGGTCTCCCTCTTATAGGAAAGATATTAGAGCCAGAGAGTCATAGAGTCCTACAGAATGGAGACAGACCCTTTGGCCCAAACTGGTCCATGCCGACCGAAATGTTCATCCATGCTAACCCCATTTCCCAGCACTTGGCCTGATGAAGGGCTCCTGCCTGAAATGTCGATTTTCCTGATCTGCCTGACCTGCTGTACTTTTCCAGCACCACTCTAATCATGACCCCCATACCCTTCTAATCCTTTCCTATCCATATATTTGTCTAAAAGCCTTTTAAATGTTGTTAGTGTCAACCATTCCTGCTGGCAGCTCATTCCATAAAGTTGCCCCTCAGGTTCCCTTTTATTCTTTCCCCCATGTGGGTGGCACGGTGGCACAGTGGTTAGCCCTGCTGCCTCACAGCGCCAGAGACCCGGGTTCAATTCCCAGCTTAGACGATTCTCTGTGTGGAGTTTGCCCATTCTCCCCGTGTCTACGTGGGTTTCCTCCGGGTGCTCCGGTTTCCTTCCACAATCCAAAAATGTGCAGGTCAGGTGAATTGGCCATGCTAAATTGCCCGTAGTGTTAGGTGAAGGGGTAAATGTAGGGGAATGGGTCTGGGTGGGTTGCTCTTCGGCGGGTCGGGTTGGGCCAAAGGGCCTGTTTTCACACTGTAAGTAATCTAATCTAACCTTAAACCGATGCCCTTTAGTCCTCGATTCTCCAACCTTGGGAAAAAGACTGAATGCATTCAGCCTATCTGTGCCCCTCATAATTTCATACCCCTCCTTCAGGTCCCCCCTCAGTCTCCTCCACTCGAAAGGAAAACATCCTCGCTTGTCCAATCTCTCCCCACAACTCAGACCGTTGAGTCCAGGCAACATCCTCGTAAACTCCTTCTGCACTCCTTCCAGTTTAATAACATCCTTCCCATAACAAGGCAACCAAAACTGAACACAATACTCCGTGTGTCGCCTATCCAATGTTCTGTTTAACTGCAACAGACCTTTACAACTTCTATACTCACTGCCCTGACTGATGAAGGCCAGTGTGCCAAAAGCTGCCTTCACTGCCCTGTCTACCTGGGACTCCACTTTCAGAGAACTGTGAACCTGTTCCACTACATTCCTTAAGGCTCTACCATTCAAGGCAAAACTCCTACCTTGATTTGACTTTCCAAAACAAGGGACCTCATACTTATCTATATTAAACACCATTTGCTATTTCTCAGCCCACTTCTCCATGCTACAATTTCTGAGAACCTTCCTCACTGTCCATGATACCGGCTATTTTAGTGTCATCAGCAAACTTACTAATCATGCCTTGTACATTGTAATCTATATCAATGATTTGGATGACAAAGAGTAATGGGCCCAGTACAGACCCCTGAGGCACTCCACAAGTCACAGGCCTCCAGTCCACCAAGCATTCTTCCACTACTACCCGTGCTTCCTACCAACAAGCCAATTTCATCTCCAATTTGAAAGCTCACCTTGGATTCCCTCCAATCTAACATTCCAGAGCAGCCTACCATGTCAAAGGCCTTACAGACATGTGGTGTGTTAGCTTTTATTGGTAGAGGGATTGAGTTTTGGATCCACAAGGTCATGTTGCAGCTTTACAAAACTCTGGTGTGGCCGCACTTGGTGTAATGCGTACAGGTCTGGAAGGATGTGGAAGCTTTGGAAAGGGCTCAGAGATGATTTACTCGGATGTTGTCTGTTGTGGAGAGAAGGTCTTATGAAGATAGGCTGAGGGACTTGAGGCTATTTTCATTAGAGAGAACAAGTTTGAGAGGTGACTTAATTGAGACATATAAGATAATTGGAGGGTTAGACAGGGTGGACAGTGAGATCCTTTTTCCTCGGATGGTAATGGGTAGCACATGGGGACATAGCTTTAAATTGAGGGGTAATAGGTATAGGACAGACGTCAGAGGTGTTTTCTTGAATCAGAGAGTAGCAGGAGCATAGAATGCCCTACCTGCAACAGTAGTAGATTCACCAACTTTAAGGGCATTTAAATGGTCATTGATTAAACATATGGATGAAAATGGAATGGTGTGGAATAGATCGGCTTCAGATTGGTTCCATAGGTTGGCACAACATCAAGGCCGAAGAGCCTGTACTGCACTGCAATGTTCTATGAACTGCATGTAGATTACGTCTACTATCCTGTCCTCGTCAACCTTCTTGGTCACTTCATCCAAGAACTCGAACAAATTTGTGAGGCATGATCTCCCACTCACAAAGCCAAGCTGACTACTACTAATTAAACCCTGTCTTTCCAAATACATGTATATCTTATCCCTCAGAATCTTCTCAAGTAACTTATCCACCACTGATGCTCAGCTTACTGATCTTTAGTCCCCAGGTTTTGCTTTGCAGTCCTTCTTGAATAATAACACAACACTCACCACTCACCAGTCTTCCAGGACCTCACCCATGGCAAACAATGAGGTAAAAATATCACCTCCTCCTTCGCCTCTTACAGTGTTCTTGGATCTATCTGGTCAGGACCAGGAAATTTATCCACCTTCATACATTCTAATACATCCAATACCTCCTTTGCTGTGATGTGGACTGTCCCCAAGATATCACCACGAAATTCCCCAAGATCCCAAGTTTTCATGTCTTTCTCCAGAGTAAACACAGAGGAGAAATATTGACTGAGAACCTTGCCCATCTCCTACGGTTCTGCACGTACATATCCAGTTTGGTCCTTGAGGGGCCTATTTTCTCTCCAGTTATTCTTTTTCTTTTAATATAATTAAAACACCTCTTTAGAATCACCCTCAGCATGCCCCCTTTCGCCTTCCTAATTTCTTTCTTCAGTAAACTCTTGTATTCCCTGTATACCTCCAGAGATTCCCTTGATCCCAGCTACCTGGACCTGAGCCATGCCTCCTCTTTTTCTCTCGTCAAAGCCTCAATATCTCTTGTCATCCAGGGATCCCTATTTCTGCCAACCTTGCCCTTCACCCTCACAGGAATACACAGACCTTCAACTCGAGCTATTTCACTCCTAAAGGACTTCTAGAGTCATAGAGATGTACAGCATGGAAACAGACCCTTCGGCCAACCAGTCCATGCCGACCAGATATCTCAACCCAATCTAGTCCCACCTGCCAGTACCCGGCCCATATCCCTCCAAACCCTTCCTATTCATATACCCATCCAAATGCCTTTTAAATGTTGCAATTGTACCAGCCTCCACCACATCCTCTGACAGCTCATTCCATACACGTACCACCCTCTGTGTGAAAAAGTTGCCCCTTAGGTTTCTTTTATGTCTTTCCCATCTCACCTTAAACCTATGCCCTTTAGTTCTGGATTCCCTGACACCAGAGAAAAGACTTTTGTCTATTTATCCTATCCATGCCCCTCATAATTTTGTAAACCTCTATAAGGTCACCCCTCAGCCTCC
>NC_057756.1:37552-47853 GCF_004010195.1 Chiloscyllium plagiosum | reverse complement strand
TTACCGCCCTTCTTAAACAGTGGCACCACGTTTGCCAACCTCCAGTCTTCCGGCACCTCACCTGTGACTATCGATGATACAAATATCTCAGCAAGAGGCCCAGCAATCACTTCTCTCGCTTTCCACATAGTTCTCCCACATAGACCTGATCAGGTCCTGGGGGTTTATTCACCTTTAACCGTTTCAAGACATCCAGCACTTCCTCCTCTGTAATCTGGACATTTCGCAAGACGTCACCATCTATCGCCCTACAGTCTATACCTTCCATAGCCTTTTCCACAGTAAATACTGATGCAATATATTCACTTAGTATCTCCCCCATTTTCTGTGGCTCCACAGAAAGGCTGCCTTGCTGATCTTTGAGGCGCCCTATTCTCTCCCCTGTTATCCTTTTGTCCTTAATATATTTGTAAAGACCCTTTGGATTCTCCTTAATTCTATTTGCCAAAGCTATCTCATGTCCCCTTTTTGTCCTCCTGATTTCCCTCTTAAGTATACTCCTACTGCCTTTATACTCTTCTAAGGATTTACTCGATCTATCCTGTCTATACCTGACATATGCTTCCTTCTTTTTCTTAACCAAACCCTCAATTTCTTTAGTCATCCAGCATTCCTGATACCTACCAGTCTTCCCTTTCACCCTGACAGGAATATACTTTCTCTGGTTTCTTGTTATCGCATTTCTGAAGGCTTCCCATTTTCCAGCCGTCCCTTTACCTGCGAACATCTGCCTCCAATCAGCTTTCAAAGGTTCTTGCTTAATACTGTCAAAATTGGCCTTTCTTCAATTTAGAACTTCAACTTTTAGATCTGGTCTATCCCTTTCCATCACTATTTTAAAACTAATAGAATTATGGTCGATGGCCCCAAAGTGCTCCCCCACTGACACCTCAGTCACCTGCCCTGCCTTATTTCCCAAGATTAGGTGAAGTTTTGCACCTTCTCTGGTAGTTACATCCACATACTGAATCAAAGAATTGTCTTGTACACACTTAAGAAATTCCTCTCCATCTAAACCTTACACACTAAGGCAGTCCCAGTCGATGTTTGGAAAGTTAAAATTCCCTACCATAACCACCCTATTATTCTTACAGATAGCTGAGATCTCCTTACAAGTTTGTTTCTCAATTTCCCTCTGACTATTGGGGGGATCCATAATACAATCCCAATAAGGTGATCATCCCTTTCTTATTTCTCAGTTTCACCCAGATAACTTCCCTGGATGTATTTCCGGGAATATCCTCCCTCAGCACAGCTGTCATGCTATCCCTTATCAAAAATGTCACTCCCCCACCTCTTTTGCCTCCCTTTCTATCCTTCCTGTAGCATTTGTATCCTGGAACATTAAGCTGCCAGTCCTGCCAGTCTTCAGGATTCCTGAAGAAGGGCTCATGCCCGAAACGTCGATTCTCCTGCTCCTTGGATGCTGCCTGACCTGCTGCACTTTTCCAGCAACATATTTTCAGCTCTGATCTCCAGCATCTGCAGTCCTCACTTTCTCCTGAGTTCATTTGCCTTCCCTGTTAGGCCCCTTGCATTGAAATAAATGCAGTTTAATTTATTCGTCCTACCTTGTCCCTGCCTGCCCGCCCTGACTGTTTGTTTCACTTCTGTTCTCAGCTGTACCCGTCTCAGATCGATCTCTTTCCTCTCTATCTCTCTGGGTCCTACCCCCCCACCTTACTCGTTTAAATCCTCCCAAGCAGTTCTATCAAATTTCCCTGCCAGTATATTAGTCCCCTTCTTGTACAGGTCACTTCTACCCCAAAAGAGATTCCAATGATCGGGAGATCCCTTTGCCCAAAAACAAACTACTCCAATTAACTCCTGCAAGCTCCTGTCTAATTCCATCAAAATACACCTTGCCCTAATTTAGACCTTGAACCTGTGGACCAGTTTTGTCCAACTCCATAACTATTTTAAAATTAATAGAACTATGGTCACTGGTTCCAAAGTGCTCCCCCACTGTGTCATCCATCATCTGTCCTGTCCTATTTCCCAAGAGTAGGTCAAGTTTTGCTCCTTACCTGAATAGGACCCTCTATATACTGCTTATATACTCTATATAACTTTCCTGAATGCACTTAACAAATTCCACCCCATCTAACCCATAACATTCTGACAGTCCCAGTCTATGTTAGGAAAATTAAAATCTCCTACTATAACAACCCTATTGCTCCTGCAAGTCTCCACAGTCTCCCTGCATATTTGTTCCTCTAATTCCCATTGACTATTTGGGGGCCTCTAGTACAACCCCGAGAATGTCACCACCACCCTTTTTATTCCTTTGTTCCATCCACAAAGCCTCACCGGAAAATCCTTTAGTTATTTCTTCTCTGACTACGGCTAAGGTGATACTCGCCTTAATCAAAAAATGAAACTCTCCTTCCCCTCCTTCCATCACGTCGGTCCTGCCAAAAACATCTGTACCTTGGCACATTAAGCTGCTAGTCCTTCCCCTCTCTTAGCCATGTATCTGTAATAGCTATAATACCCCAGTACCACGTGCCTATTCACACCCTGCATTCATTGCCCCTACCTATCAGCCCTCATGCATTGAAATAAATGCAATTTAATCCAACAGGCAGTCCCTGCTCCCTGTCTTGTTCCAGCCTGACCTATCTCTTTGACTTACTTTTTTTGATTACTGTATCTCCTTCGAGCCTTGCATTTGCCTCCCTGCTGTTGAGCATCCTATCTCCCTGCCAATCTAGTTTCAAACCTCCTTTGCAACACGAGCAAATACGGCCGCCAAGCAATTGGTTCAGTTCAGGTGCAACATATCCCTCTTTAACAAGTCACCTCTGTCCCAGAAAAGATCCTAATGATCTAAAATTTTGAATCCCTGTCCCCTGCACCAATCCTTTAGCCATCTGCCATATCATCCTGTGCATCCTGTTCTTACCCTCATATTGTGAAACTGAAAAGGGTTCAGAAAAGACTTATAAGGATGTGCCAGGTTGGTGGGTTTGAGGTGGAGGGAGAGGCTGAATAGACTGGAGCTTTGGAGTTTGAGGGGTGATCTGTTCGCCTCCTACGAAGTTATCAACTTTTTGAAGTTTATCAAATCCAGAGGGGGCATGGATAGGGTGAATAGTCAAGTCTTTTCCCCAGGGTAGGGGATTCCAAATCTAGAGGGCATAGATTTAAGGTGGGAGGGGCAAGATTTGAAAGGGACGTGACAGGTAGCTGGTCCATGTATGGAATGAGTTACCAGATGAAGTGGTGGAGGCATGTACAATTACAACTTTTAAAAGACATCTGAATGGGTACACAAACAGGAAGGGTTTAGAGGGATATGGGCCAAATGCTGACAGTGAAGAAGACTATGGAAGATATAGAATGTAGGGAAATAAACAGTGACATCTTGACAAGGTGGTGCTGGACATCTTGACAAGGTCTTTTCCCTGGGGTGGGGGAATCCAAAACTAGAAGGCATAGATTTAAGGTGAGAGGGGAGACATTTAAAAAGGACCTGAGGGGCAACTTTTTCATGAAGAGGGTGGTGCATGTATGTAAATGAGCTGCCAGAGGAACTCATGGAGACTGACAATTACACATTAAAACAATCCTGAAGAACTGGCTTTGGGGGCGGGGAATTGTAGGATCAAAGCATAGTCATCATTTGAGGTTAGCATTGACTAAAACTTGGTTTTCAAGTTTTACAGTGGCTTCTAATCGCTCTTTACTTCGTGCCACAGTTCGAGTTAAAGTTTAACTGTCAATATGTCTGCAGTTTGAGCGGCTGTCAGTACAAAGGTGAGACCTATCAGGATTGCTCTGATGGAATAATTGAACGCGTTATAAGGATACACTGCATATCTGCGGTTTCTGTCATGACATTGATGAAAGTAAATCTCCAGCGATGGTGAATGTAGCAAGGTCGCTGGGCGAGTATTCAGCGATCCCAGCTAATGCTTTTAGGAACATGTGTTCAGATTATACCACAATGAGAAGTCTAAATTTGATCTATAAATCTCGAATTAAAGCTAGATTCAATGACGATGACCCACAACAAGTGTAATTGTTGCAGACTGCTGAGTGGACCTCTCAAATGTCAAATTTAATGTTGATGTTGCACCTCCTGTGCAGCCATAACGTTGGACACCTCGCTCTGTTTAATCACACTGTAATTTTTATGTCCTTGTATGTTATGACCTGTATTCCAAGTGAAAAACTTTTCACTGCATTGAGGTACGTGTGACAACAATAATCAAATCAAATCAAAAAACAATCTAGTCACAGTTGAAGCGCCCGAAGACTGGAGGTTGGCAAATGTGGTGCCACTGTTTAAGAAGGGTGTTAAGGACAAGTCAGGGAATTATCGACCAGCGAGCCTGACGTCAGTGATGGGCAAGTTGTTGGAGGGAATCCTGAGGGACAGGATGTACATGTGTTTGGAAAGGCAAGGACTAATTCAGGATAGTCAACATGGCTTTGTGCGTGGGAAATCATGTCTCACAAACTTGATTGAGTTTTTTGAAGAAGTAACAAAGAGGATTGATGAGGGCAGAGCAGTAGATGTGATCTATATGGACTTCAGTAAGGCGTTCGACAAGCTTCCCCATGGGAGACTGATTAGCAAGATTAGATCTCATGGAATACAGGGAGAACTAGCCATTTGGATACAGAACTGGCTCAAAGATAGAAGACAGAGGGTGGTGATGAAGGGCTGCTTTTCAGACTGGAGGCGTGTGACCAGTGGAGTGCCACAAGGATCAGTGCTGGGTCCTCTACTTCTTGTCATTTACATAAATGATTTGGTTGCGAGCATAAGAGGTACAGTTAGTAAGTTTGCAGATGACACCAAAATTGGAGGTGCAGTGGACAGCGAAGAGGGTTACCTCAGATTACAACAGGATCATGACCAGATGGGCCAATGGGCTGAGAAGTGGCAGATGGAGTTTATTTCAGATAAATGTGAGGTGCTGCAGTTTGGGAAAGCAAATCTTAGCAGGACTTATACACTTAACGGTAAGGTCCGAGGGAGTGTTGCTGAACAAAGAGACCTTGGAGTACAGGTTCATAGCTCCTTGAAAGTGGAGTTGCAGGTAGATAGGATAGTGAAGAAGGCGTTTGGTATGTTTTCCTTTATTGGTCAGAGTATTGAGCACAGAAGTTGGAGGTCATGATGCAGCTGTACAGGACATTGGTTCGGCCACTATTGGAATATTGTGTGCAATTCTGGTCTCCTTCCTATCGGAAAGATGTTGTGAAACTTGAAAGGGTTCAGAAAAGATTTACAAGGATGTTGCCAGGGTTGGAGGATCTGAGCTACAGGGAGAGGCTGAACAGGTTGGAGCTGTTTTCCCTGGAGTGTTGGAGGCTGAGGGGTGACCTTATAGAGGCTTATAAAATCATGAGGGGCATGGATAGGGTAAATCGACAAAGTCTTTTTCCTTGGGGTCAGGGAGTACAAAACTAGAGGGCATAGGTTTAGGGTGAGGGGAAAGATATAAAAGAGACCTAAGGGGCAACTTTTTCACACAGAGGGTGGTATGGGTATGGAATGAGCTGCCAGAGGAAATGGTGGAGGCTGGTACAATTGCAACATTTAAGAGGCATTTGGATGGGTGGATGAATAGGAAGGCTTTGGAGGGATATGGGCCGGGTGCTGGCAGGTGGGACTCGATTGGGTTGGGATATCTGGTCGGCCTGGACGAGTTGGACCGAAGGGTCTGTTTCCATGCAGTACATCTCTATGATTCTATCTTCATCAGGTCTGGCCCATATGTGACTCCAGATCCACGGCACTGTCTCTTAACAACCTTCTGAATTAACTTCCAAGGATCTCTGTTCATATGCTGTTAAGAATGTTAATAAATGTTGGCATTGCTAATGACACCCATATCCCATGAGGCAGGGGAGAAATGTGCATGCCTTAATTATTTATAATAATTAATCTTAATTTTCTGATCATGCAGAAATTGTCTTCAACTGAGCCTAGTTTGATATTGGAACCAAACACTTATTTCTCTCCTTAGATGTTGCTAGAACTGCTGAGCGTTTCCAATAATTTCTGCTTTTATTTAAGAGCTTGAAATATGTGCTGTGAAAACTGCCATGAGTTAGTCTGAAAAGATACCTGAACACACTCACTTTCTATTGCAATTGGTGAGGGGGGGAAGAGTGGGGTGTTCAACTGAGCCTAGTTTGATATTGGAGGAGGAGGGGGGAAGGAGGAGGGAGGCGTTATTAGTTATCTCATTTTGGCTGTGCTATTATTTTAATATTCCCTAACTGTATTAAAAGCTGGATGTATAACACTGGTGTGCTTGCGTAAGGCGAGTGGAAAATGGTGAACTATTGTGGGAAATAGTGAACTATTGTCAGATTACAAAACAGGAGCTTGTCACTTATTCCCTCAACTATTTCCATTATCTGATCTATACCTCAATTAATTTAATAACTGTTAATCAGTGTACCGTGCTGCTTTTAATGAACTTAACTTCTGATATGAAGACAGAGAACCACAATATGTGTATGTGCTCAAAACACCTACATTTCCAACTGTCAATTAAAACAATTCAACTTGATGCAATGCAAAAGGAGTCCTGCATGGATAAGAATAATTCAAAATGGTTGACCTTGTTCATATCATTGATTGTTGAGAGAGATAGTGCCAGATTTAAAATTAATGGGAAAATCGAAGTCTGGAGCACGCAAATCTAATTCTAATGGAGAGCTTTCTTCTAAGCTGTTAACAAAATCCACTGCTTTGCAAACTGCAAAGCCTGGGTCATTGTGTTAACTCGTCTTGACAAACCCTAATGTAGATTAGCCACTACACTCAATCTTGAAACATTTTTCCTGGAATATTTGCTGTATTAGAGCTATGTGAATGCTATATTTTCAAATATCGAGTTATTTGACATGGTATGCACGTTATAGCAAAGAATTACTGCCTTTATTTGGCCAACTTTTGAATGGCAACATGCCTGATCTTATCTGCGTATCTGCTTTTCTGTGAAGAAACATGATTTCTGACGCGCTACTTGTTGCCATATGAGAGCTGTGTTGATGCCATTTCATTCTTTCTAGCCTGGCTTTGTTGACGATCACCTTATGCTTGGCCTGTTTGAAGTCACTATTATGTTTTTTGGCTCAAGAAAGAAGGGGTGATGATTAAAGGTGTGGTGAAAATTTCTGGTAGTCTTGAGGGCTAGTATGGAAGATGGAACGAAGAGAATTGTTAAAAGAGTCAGATTGAGGTATCCAGGATGCACATTCCATTGAATACAATGAAATAGCTTTCATTTATGTATTGAAAACTATTAACGTAGTCTTGCAGGACCATTGTCAGATATCTTGCATTATGGTCTTTTTCTAGGGTGGAGGAATCCCCAAACTAGAGGACTTAGGTTTAAGGTGAGGAGAAAGATTGAAAAAGGATCTACGGGGTAAGTATTTCACACAACGTGTGGTGCATATATGGAACGAGTTGCAAGAGGAAGTGGTGGACGTGGGTACAATTACAATGTTTAAAAGGCATTTGAATGGGTATATCCATAGGAAGGGTTTAGCAAAATATGGGCCAAATGCAGGCAAAAGGGGACGACACTAGATTGGGATGTTTGGTCAATGTGAACAAGCTGGACAGAAGAGTTTGTGTCCATGCAGCATGACGATAACTCCACAGTTAAAATACAAACAAATTAAAGAGTTTGTACAACTTTAACTCCATTAGAAAACTTAACAGAATAACATATTATTTAACGACTAAACAGCAACTGTTCCAATACAGTAACATCCCATAAACACACCCTTGACAAAAGCAAATTCAGTAAAACAGATTGTCTCACATATATTTCTCTACTCCAAGAGAAAAGGACACCAACAGTAACTTTGGTAGAGAATGAGAACTCCAGCTTTTTGCTATTGTCGAGAGAGATGTAACAGTTTCTGCAGTTAGCTTCAAAAATAAACTACTGAAAGCTAAATTAAAACCCTGGTTCTGTGGGAGCCTGACTTCCACCCATTCATACTGCTTGCATTGTTCCAACATTAAAAGAACACCCCAAGGCCTCATGAGCTCTTTACTGGCTTGGACAAGAAAACTCATCTATGGTTCAGAACCTCACTTCGAAAAAAAAACCCAGGACAAAACACACCTCTTAAAGCCATAGTATTGTCACAAACTGAAGAGTTCAAAGGTGACAGGTAGAGAGACTGGAAGTGAGGATATGTGAAAAAGAGTAGACTGTGATTACCTGTGCTGCCAAAAGCTACTGAACTACATGAATTCAGTGTAGTTGGGACTCAGGAAGTCCTAAAAGCTATTAAGTCTGAGCACAATTATATCTAATTGAACCATGGTATTCCCAGGGTAGTTGAACAGCCTGTGCAGTGAGAGCAGTCCTGGGAACTCTGAAAATCAGAAGCCACTAAACGTTCAGTGCAGCAGAATGTGTTATTGAACAACCACAGGCAGCAGTTGCTTTGTCCAACTGAACATGAGAGGAGAGACAAACACAGTGACAGTACCAACTTGGTGGACCTAGCTATTTGAAAAGAGTTGGGAACTATTCCTGTAAGTGTAACCATGGGACTATGAGTCATGGGTGACTTTTGAGGGGTTTCATGACTAGGTAGTTGAAAGAAGCATAATCTTTTTTGACTTTTAAAAAAAATTCATGGCCCACAGAAATATGTTTGAGTTCCTTTACTTTTTGATGCATGCCATGGGAAGTTCGACCATTGTTTGTCAGTTGCCCAGGTTTACTTCAGGTTAATTCTGGATGCTGGACGATGTATATACAGACAGTAAGATTTAATGACTACTTTAATTTTGTAAAGTTTATTGTCATTTGTCCAAAGCTGTGGAACCTTGTGGTTTTAATCTCTTATCAAGAGCACAGATCTCACACTTCGTCTACTTTAAAATAAAAATTCTGGTCCCTCGCCCGAAAATACATAATTTGGCGATCTGATCCGCATCTTTTCATCAGAATATAGAAAGATTAGAGAACTACAATCAGTTTTGAGTCTGTTAAAGGACGTCTTATTGATTGAACAATAGATGTGCGAGTCCTCTTGACTCAAAACCAATAGTGATGCCAATGAAAAGAAACAAAGGATGTGCCAACTGTCTGAAACAGATTGGCTACTTTCCAGTCAAAGTATAACCAAAAACGTTGGTCAGAAATAGTAGCCTGAAAGTCTTGAACTCAAAGTTGAGTTTCAAAAGTTGGAAGTATTTAATCACAGGAACAGTGCAGCAGGCTGAGGACAGAGATGTCAGCATCAGAGCAAATCAGATAATTCAAATGACAGGCCAGTAGAATAAAAGGGCAGGTATCATACCTCCCACAATTGCATGGAAAGCTGCCATGAGGTCAAGTTATTTGAGTAGAAAGTGAGGTCTGCAGATGCTGGAGATCAGAGCTGAAAATGTGTTGCTGGAAAAGCGCAGCAGGTCAGACAGCATCCAAGAAACAGGAGAATCGACGTTTCGGGCATAAGCCCTTCTTGATTCCTGAATTATACACCTAGTAGGTAAGGTCCTGAGAAGTGTCACTGACAGAGACCTTGGATGCAGGCTCATAGTTCCTTGAAAGTAGAATTGCATTTAGATGGTAGAGAAGGCGGCGTTTAGTACACTTGTCTTTACTGATCAGTGCATTGAGTAGAAGAGTTGTGGCTCAAACTCACCAGTATCCTGTACAGCCCAACATGACCTCTCAGCTCCAACAGTCAGTCAGTCAGTCAGTCAGTCAATGTACTGACCAATGAAGCGAAGGTTATCAAACGCCTTCACTACCCTGTCGACCTGCTAATTCCACTTTCAAGGAATTATGCACCTGCGCCCTTTGACCTCTTGGCTCGCCAACATTCCTGAAGGCTCTACCATTAACTATATGACTCCTGCCCTGCTTTGCCTTATCAAAATGCCACGCCTCATATTATCCTCCACCATCACCACTCCGTTGCTCCGTCCGTCCCCCAACCCATTCCTACTCTTTCACCCTATATCGCTCATTTATTGCTATCATTACCTCTCTCTCCAACTAACCTTTCCCATTCCGTTCCCCTCGATTCTTCCTGCCCTCTCCCATAATTCTGTCTCCTCATTCTACCATCCCGTTCCTACATTCTTCACCTTCACCCACCTCCATTCTCCCTCACTGACTCTTCACAACCCCCATTCTCCCTCACCACCCTTTTCGTTTGCCCCTTCCCCACTCATTCTCTCTCCTCACACCTACTCTTCCTCAAACTCTCCCCCATTCCGTCTTACCACATCCAGCAACACTTTCCCAATCCCTTTCATTCCGCCCCTCCATTCAATCCTTCTGAAACCA
>NC_057756.1:29737-31038 GCF_004010195.1 Chiloscyllium plagiosum | reverse complement strand
CACCCCTCTCCCCTCATCCCCCTCCCCACACCCCTCTCCCCTCATCCCCCTCCCCACACCCCTCTCCCCTCATCCCGCCAGTTGATCTCTCGAGGTCCCTCCGCCTCTAACGGAAATAACGGTTTTTGGTTTGAATTTTGCCCCGGCTTGGGGGGGCGGGGTCGTGGGAGGACCAGACGTCACAGAGGCGATGACCCCATAGATAACACCCTCCTCCTCGCCGTGACGGAGCGGCGCATGCGCGAGGCAACCTCCCTCCCCCCCCGGTCGCGGTGTTGGTGGAGGGCTCGGCGTTGACGGCGAGGCGTCGGTTGGCGCAGGCGCGAGTCGGGCGGCCGTGGAAAGTGCCAGAAAAAGGGAAAGGAACATCAACATCGTCGTCGTCGTCGAGCGGAGCGATTTCGACGCGGTCTCGCTTTTCTGCGGTTGGAAGGATCCCGGGATTATTTATCGCGTTTAGTTTGGGGTTTAATCCGCCGTCGTTGGCGTAGTTATCTGTAGTTTTTGTTTTGTTTTGTTTTGTTTTGTTTTTATTCGGTGCGCTGCTTGACCGGTTTAGGCCTTAGGCCTTCTCCTTTCTCACCGTCTCGGCGAGTGATGGCGGCGGCGGGGCCGTTGAAACGGGCTCGCTGGCAGGAAGAGGACACGCTCGCCTCTTACCGCATGCTGTCCCTGCACCAGATGTTCGAGCTGGTCGGCTCGCAGCTCAGCCGGGCCGACGTCGAGGCGCTGTCCTTCCTGCTGGCTGAGGCCTACCCGCTGCAGCGGGCGCTGCGGGCCGGGGAGGAGATGGAGGCGGAGGAGGGCGCTGCCGCGGACGATGCCGTCCCCGGCCCCCGCGCCCCGGCCCCGGCCCCGGCCTGGGACGAGCCCGGCTGCTGCAGCAGTGGCGTCCGGCTGCTGTTCGAGCTGGAGCGGCGAGGCCTGTGCGACGAGACCAACTTCCGGCACCTGCTGCAGCTTCTCAGGGTCATCAGCCGCCACGACCTGCTGCCCTACGTGGGCTGCAATAGGGGCCGAGCAGGTAGGAGAGCCCCGGGGATCCGATGGCCGAGATGGGGTGGCTGGGGGAGAGGAAAGAGGGGTGTGGGCCGGCAATGGAGGGGGTGGGGTTGTCTCTCTCTCACTTTTCTCTTTTCCCTTGGGCGTCTGAGGGGAGGGGGAGAAAAAATGAGGACTGCATCCCTTGTCCCCGGCGTGGTCTCCTCCACACCTGGATCATTTGAAGACCATCTCTGGGACACCTGCACCCATCAAACCACCACCACCCTGTGGCTGAACACTTCAACTCCCCCCCCCCT
>NC_057756.1:0-29288 GCF_004010195.1 Chiloscyllium plagiosum | reverse complement strand
CTCCCACTTATCTCTCCCCACCCCCTCCCACTTATCTCTCAGTCCTGAGCCACAAGCCTCCGTTCCTGATGAAGGGCTTAAGCCCGAAACATCGATTCTCCTGCTTCTCGGATGCTGCCTGACCTGCTGTGCTTCTCCAACACCATACACTTGAGTCTGAGGGGAGTGGTCCATATTTCTTCTTTTTGGGCAGAGTCTGAGGGAGAGGGCGTCTCTGCCCCCTATTGCTTTGGGAGTGTCGCGAGGGGGTGGAGAAGGGTCTGGTCTCCCTTTGTCCCTTCTTCCTTTCAGAGAGTCTGAGGAGAATGGCGGCAGGGTTTATCTCTGCCCTCTCTTCCTTTTGGGCGAATCTGAGAGGGGTGTGGTTTCCTCAGGCAGAAAATGTGGAAGGACGGAAAGATTTCTTTAGGATAATTTTTGGTGGGTGTCCAGGATAAATATAGGTTCTCCTTGCCCAAACCCCTTGCATTTTGAGGTAGTTCCAAAAGGCTTGATTTGGCGAATATGTAGCAAATGCTGCAGAAAGGGCATTGTATATTTTACTATGACAAAAGTCAAATGGAAAAGAGAGGATGTTAGCAAATGTCCAATTCCTTGCTTCAGGAGCAAAAAAAATACAGGACTAGATCCCCTTTCCTGTGTTTAGGCGTTGGCCCTTAGGATTGGAAATTTGCTTGTCAGTGTTTTAAGTAGAGTGACAGAGGGAACCCAGAGGACTACACACAAATTACTCAAATTCTGTAGTATAGAATTGTTGGAGTCGACAATTAAGAATAGGGTAACTGATCAACTGAAATTCAAGGGTCGTTCATGTCTGACAATCCTTAGGATTTTGAAGAGGTGACAGCTTTCTCCACCACCTCTAAGTTGATGGTTGTTGAAATGGACTTCCGGAAGGCTTTTAATGAAGTCCTACACAAAGACTTTTGGCCATGGTGGGAGCCAATGGAATTGAGTGCAAATTACAGACGTGCAGAAATTGGTTGAATGGCAGGAAACAAAATTGGAATAATGGATGAGTACTCAATTTGGCAGGATGTGACTGTGCCCCATAGAGGTGTGCTGTGCCCTCAAATATACAATATTCTTATAAAACTTGCATAATGGCATAAAAAGTCAAATTTGCTGACGTCACTAAATTGGGCAGCATTGTAGGCTATTGATGACAGCATAGAAATACAACAGGATATTGAAAGATTAGGCAAAGCTTTGACAGATGGATTTTAATAAAAGCCGGTATGAGGTTATCCATTTCGTTTAGTTGCAGTTAAAAATGGATAACCAAAAGGACAGATCAGGATTTGCTTTTGAAAGGCACAAGTTAAATATGGTGGATGCCCAATGAGATTTTGGAGTTCAGATACAAAGCTGTTCAGAATGCCATAGGGTAACTGCAAGAAATAGTCGAACAGGTTAATGGAATGCTGGCTTTTATATCAAGAGATTTGGAGTATAAAGATACAGCAGTTGTGTTGCAGTTAAACTCTGGTGCGAGCTTATTTGATACTTTGTGTAGATCTTAGGAAGGATATTTCCTCCTTTGGAGGGAGTTCAATGCAGATTTACAGGAATGATATCTGGACTTCAGGGGTTAAGTTATGAGAGGAGGTTAGACAAATTGGGACTTCCTTCTCTGGAATTTTGAAGTTATGAGGATGACCATGAGGTCTTAAGGATGTTAACAAGTAAAGACTGGGCGGAGGTGAGGGGAAACATTTTTTTGAAGGTTGTGAGAATTTATGCAACTCTAAAGGTTGGGTAGATTCTCGTTAGACTGGGGCATCAAGAGTTATTTGAAAGTCAACTGAATTCAAAACAGCATTATCAACCTTGATCTTATTAAGCAGTGGAACACACTGGGCTGAAAGGCATAACCACTTAATGTTTTGTTCAGAACGAGGGTGTTATCTTGTACACAGTTCGACTAGTCTGTGGTGCACATAGTTCGTCACCTAAGGAACTGCACAAAGGTTGGAGATAGTACTGACTGGTGTGAGACTATGATTGTAACAGTGTCCCATTCCCCTTCTCGCTCTCGAACCTTGATCTTTTGACTTCACCTCCTCTCTCTGCAACATTTTCCATTGCAATCTCATTGGCTGGTGGCTGAGACTAAGTGGGCTTTATATGGTGTTCTTTGGTTCCTGTAAAGCATCATGCTCTCTAAGTAACATTTTAATTTAAATTCAAATCCTAATAAAATTGACACTTGTTATAGTACCTTTCAAAGACTGCAATTACTTATTTTTGCTTAATTTGGTCAATTGGTTTATTTAAAGTTCTAAACATTTGTACAGAACAGACTAATCATGAGGTGCATTGTGTTGCATGTTCGTTCTAGTTTCAAATTGTCAAACCTTAAATGCACTGTCATTCCTGTTCAGTGCTCCAACTTTGTCTTGTTTTGAAATTGGAAATTTAAGTGAATACAGTATCCACAGTTTCCAGGCTGGGGAGCTAACAATGTAGCACCACCATTTAGACTTGGCTAATGGTAATCACCCACATGCATTTGCAATGTGCTCACTAGAATTCAGTTTAAGGCTGTCAGGGAGCCAGTTTGAAAAACTGAAAATAGCGTTTTGATTTTTTTTAGTCTGTTAAGATTGTAATTCTTATCAAGTGGCTGGAAACTTAACCATGTTTTTAGTAGTGTTTGGACCTGCTGCACCTTTGATAAAGGTATGATTGAAAGCAATGTTCCGGATGAAGCCTTTGGGACCGTCTCCTTCCTCTTGGGTACAGCATTCAACCATACACAATCCTAGATACAACAACTGTTGATTGGTTTGCTTTATTCCATTGTTCCTCCATAATACTACAGCTACTTTCTATCTGACTTTTAAAAGTTTTGCATGCAAAATAACAAACTTTTGTCTGACAGATTAGAGAACACCAGTGCAAGGGAAGTGAAGAACTAAATCAATTCTGAGCACTTGGTAACTCCATGAGTAGGAGAAACAGAAAATGCTTGAAGAGCCATTGAGTACCTGTAACACCAAGGTGTTTAACATTAAAAGATGACCAATCACAGCGGAAGCAAAACGTTACTTGCTCATTTGCCAAGGTTAAGGCATTTTCGTGTATCGTTGTCTTATCTGAAAGGCCATAAGGAAGGAGGAATATGTCGTGCCACCTGCTGTTGATAAGCCAAACAAAAAAAAATGCTGTCTCCAGAGAGGAACTTTGCCAATCAGGAAATTACTTACTTGTTAAATAAGTACTTTGTATCTGTCTTCACAGTAGAGGGAGAGAAAATAGTAGCAGTGCAAGGTCACCTTATAATTGAGGAACTTGGTGTATTTTTTTTAAAAGAAGGTACTTCAGACCAATCAGTATTGAGGACCACTTTGTTTACACTGCAAGCTGGAAACAAACTTGGGGGAAGTGCTCCTAATTTAATTATGGCTCGGAAAAGTGCGAGACAGGAGTGGAAGAGAAAGTAATTTCGACAAGAAGGCATCAGGGACAAATTAGTTTAGGTTGAGACAAAACTTAGCTGATTTGTTAGAGTCCACGTGGGGTTATGATGGGTATGTCCAATCTGGTGAATTTATAGTCCATTATAAAAGATCAAATAGCAATTGAAAAACAGTGACAGTACTGGATAGAGTAAACACAGATTTACAAAAGGGAAATCAAGCTTGACAAATCTACTGGAATTCTTCAAGGGACATGACTTGCAGAGTTGATGAGGGGGAACCTGTGGATGTCTGTTTTTTGTCTGAGTAGGCTTTCGACACTGTCCCATATAAGAGATTAGTAGGTAAGATGTAAAGTACAGAACAACCTTGATTATTTCGTTCAGGTAACTGAACAGAGTTCCCACCAGCCCAGGCTGCCTGCTCTCACTGTGCTTTTATTTAAATTTAATGAAACTTATCGGAGACCTTAAGATCTTGTTCGAATAATCCAAAGTTTGAATAATTGATGTTTTGATAACAGAGGTTGTTCTGTATGTGAAATTTGGGATTGCATATTCAGATGGACAGAACTGGTTGGCAGAGAAGAAAATAAAGTTTGGGAATAATTGGGTCTCTTTGCAATTAGCAGGCAGTCACTAGTAGGGATACTGCTGGTATCAGCACAAGGACCCCAGCTATTGTCAATTTATATTGATGATTTAGATGAAGGAACTGAATGTAATAACTCCAGGTTTGTAGATGACAAAGCTGGGTGGGAGGGTGAACTGTGGGAAGGTGCTGAGATGCTTCAGTATGATTTGGGCAAGCTAAGTGAGCAAATACATGATGCATGCTGTTTAATGTGGATAAATGTGCTGTTTCCATTTTGGGAGCAAAAGCAGGAAGGCAGATAATTATCTGGCTATAAATTTGAGATGGGAATGTGCAACGAGATTATGGTATCCTTCATAACAGCAGTAATTTGGTGAGTAGGATCAGAGCCATTTCGGTTTTCTTCAGAGGTTCCAAGTATCTCCGATGCCATCATCGAAGGGTTGAAAGCACTGGATACTGCCAGTGCGATGGGTGTTGACTGTATTTTGGCAATAGTCTTGAAGACTTGTGCTGCAGAGCTTGCCAGCCTGTTTCAGTACAGCTGCAACACTAACATCTATCTGACAATGTGAAAAATTGCTCAGCTATGTCCTGTACACAAAAAACAGAATAGATCCAAACTAGTCAATTATCATCTCATCAGTCTACTTTTGATAGTCAGTAAGGTGATAGGTGTCAGCAACAATGCTATTGCACAGCAGCACTCGGTTTTGGTTCTGCCAGAGCCACTCAGCTCCTGAACACATTACCACCTTGATCCAAACTTGGACAAAGGAACTGAATTCCAGACATGAGAAGTCAGCTCTTGTAAAACTTGGTTCACGATTAATCCAGTGAAAATTGCTGGTTGGTGTCAAAACCTAGCACAAAGAATGTGATTGTTGTGGAAGTCAATCCTGTCAATTCCAGGTCATCTCTCCAGGAATTTCTCATGTTAGCATCTCTGTTCAGAGATGTTACTACTATGATGATACTGTGCATTTGAGATGCTTTCTGTTCTGGTAAACAGCTTTGAGTTCTCCCTGTTTTTATTTTAGAGGCAAGGCAAAAGAATTGAATGGGGAAGGTGTCTGGTCCAGTCCGTTATATTATGCAGTTGTGGAACAGATGAGACTTGAACCCGGCCTCCTGAAACCTTGAGGTAGAGTTACTACCAGTGCATCACCGACCCGTTTTCTCAATTTGGAGGTGCCGGTGTTGGACTGGAATGGACAAAGTTAGACTAAACCTGGTATTGTGATTTTTAACCATTTCCTCAAATTAGTGTCCTCGGCCCAACCATCGTCATCAGTGACTTCTCCAACATAAGTGGGAATGTTTGTATGTTCAGCACCGTTCGTGACTCTTGGATATTGAAGCAGTCAATGCCGCGATGCCTCAAGACGTTATGTCAGTAAAGATACAATTTCTTTTCTTTTCAATCCTTTCCTTGCTCAACCATGTCTCCATGACATCAATAATGTCGCATTGCCATGTATTATTTTATTAGATTCACTACAGTGGGGAAACGGGCCCTAGCCCAACAAGTCCACAGCGACCTTCCAAAGACCAACCCACCCAGACACATTCCCCTACATTCACGCCTGACTCATGTGCCTAACACTATGGGCAATTTAGCATGGCCACTTTACCTAACCTGCACATCTTTGGACTGTGGGAGGAATCCAGAGGAAATCCACGCAAGGCACTGGGAGAATGTGCAAACTCAACACAGACAATTACCGAGGTGGGAATTGAATATGGTTCCTGGCGCTGAGGCAGCAGTGCTAACCACTGAGCCACCATATTAATCAACACTAAACTCACCTGCTTAATGATCTTGTGTTAAAATAAAAACCAACCAGCCTTGCTGTGCTCCTTCATGCCTTGACTAAATACACTGTGCCTTTCATTGACTTGTCTTTTGTTCTAGACATTGTGTGGAATGGTGTCGCATCAACTGCATACGGAAATGCAGGTGGCCCTGATGTCAGGGTAAAATCTGAGGATATTTCCCCTCAGCTAGGACCAGACAAAATAGCCTTAAAATAATAGGGTGCCAATTTAAGGCAGGATGAGGAGAGTTGAGACACTTTGGAATTCTTTGCCACGCAAAGCTGTGGGGGCTTGTATTTAACTATGATTCCTCCACTGATCAAGAATCTAAAACTGATGACAACTGAGTTGCTTATTCTCATTAGTCATGTTTGATTCAAATGAATGACTGAATTAGAAGATTTTTGTTTGTAGCTTCACTCATTTGATGGAAATAAATGCCATGATGGTTTTGAATGGTGGCACTGGTTCAAGAGGCCAAAGAGTCCACTACTTCTGTTCTTGTATCTTAGGATTTTATTAAGAATCTTCCAAGAGCTATCAGTAACAGAAACCCTATATGGAGATGTTTAATAATAAATGAGGTGAACTGGATGAGTCCAGGAGTCAAATGACTAAAGCAGATAAGACAGAGCATGGTAAAGATAAGGGAAATGAGGACATGCAGGAAGGAGCCTTTGTATGTCTAACAATTGCAGGCTTGTAGAGCTGTTGATCATATGACTCCATTTCAGGGCTACAGGAAAGGCACAAAAATATTTAAATTGTTTCCTGGTCATGCTAAGCCTTTGGAATTATTTTTAATTGCTTCCTCAGAAAACTACTTCAGAATCCATTCTGGAAAGGTTATAAATTGTCTAATGCAGTCTTGTATAAAGTGTTTTCAAAATGCTTTCAGAATCTGCACCTGTTCTCCTACTTGCAGATCACAGCACTGTCTGTTTACAAGAAGTAATAGTGTGGAGATCTGCCAGTCGCTTTGTGGGACTTTGTGTAAAAATACAGTTTAGAATTAAGGTTGCTCTTTGTCACTGACACTGTGGAAACATGTTTTTCCTAATTCTATTTGTTTTCTTCGTGCTCTTCCAGTGTCTCCTGAGAGGTCTACTTGCAGAGGTCCTGTGTCAAGAGTTGGAGAGCAGGTGGAAAGCTGTCTAAATTCAGAACGTGCTGTTTCAATGCAGAGCGGTTGGGAACCAGGTAATCTTGAGACTATCTTTTCTTTTCCCTCAGGCTGTGTTTTGTTTGCAGATCGCCTCTAGATTGTGCAAGGAGTGCACAGGTGCAGAAACTCAACCTGGCTTTGGTATATCATGGCTAAGCCTTCCAACCGCAAAGTGTATTGAGCCAGGCCACGAGTCTTCCTCTCCTCCTCCTCCTCTACCCCCATACAAAACCCTCAGAGGCACTATCTCTCACCAACTTGACCCCATTCCTGAAACTCATCAGGGCTATTTGCATATGCAGCTGATGTGACAACATTCTACACCATGTCCAGAACAAAATACAAGTGTGGAAGGTACAGTGTAAATAGTCAAGGCATGAAGGACCACAGCAAAGCTGAATGGTTAAGTGAGCAAATGAGTTGAGGATTTTGGTAAACACATGGCAATGTGACATTATTGCTGTCGCAGAGACTTGGTTGAGCATGGAAGCTCAATATTGAGGTGTGGAATCGTCCGATGAGTCAAGTGGTGTAAAAGAGGTGGTGTCACAATTTTGAACAGTTGTTTGCTGTGATCAGGAGGAATGGAAAAAGAAAGTCAAATCTATTAAGTACACAAAGGGGCAGCCATAGAGCCAGAGAGATGTACAGCATGGAAACAGAGCCTTCGGTCCAACCCGTCCATGCTGACCAGATATCCCAACCCAATCTCGTCCCACCTGCCAGCACCCAGCCCATATCCCTCAACCCTTCCTATTCATACACCCATCCAAATGCCTCTTAAATGTTGCAATTGTACCAGCCTCCACCACATCCTCTGGCAGCTCATTCCATACACGTACCACCATCTGCGTGAAAAAGTTGCCCCTTAGGTCTCTTTTATATCTTTCCCCTCTCGCCCTAAACCTATGCCCTCTAGTTCTGGACTCCCCGACCCCAGGGAAAAGACTTAGTCTATTTATCCTATCCATTCCCCTCATAATTTTGTAAACCTCTATAAGGTCACCCCTCAGCCTCCGATGCTCCATGGAAAACAGCCCCAGCCCGTTCAGCCTCTCCCTGTTGCTCAGATCCTCCAACCCTGGCAACATCCTTGTAAATCTTTTCTGAACCCTTTCAAGTTTCACAACATCTTTTCGATAATCACATTGTTAGGGTCTGCAGTGCATGCACAGCATATGACTGCCACCTAAGAGAGGGATAGGTGGACAGAAATGTAGGCAACTTTGTCTGAAATGTAAAAGTAACTAATAATAGTATGAATTTCATTTTCTCCAATATTAACTGAGGTGTGATATAAAGGAAATGAAATTCTGAAAATGCATTCTGGAGAGCATTTCAAACCAGCAGGTATAAATTCCAGAAGAGGCAAGAGTCCTGGACTTAATTTTAAGGAATGGAGCCAAACAAATGGTTGAAGTGCCAGTGGGAGAACATTTCAGTGATAATGACCATAACTCTGGTGGTGTTGTCTTGAATGTTGCAGATTAGGTTATTGCTTGACGAATCCTAAAGATAGGGCTTCCAATTTTGATACCAGTGCCCAGATGTTAGTGAGGAAGACTTTGCAGGATTGACACTGCTCTGCTTGCCATGTTTTCTTGGTCATCACTGGACTTCTGCTTTCCAGATTTTTACTGAATTCAAATTCCACCATTTGCTATGGTGGGATTTGAAACTGATTTCCCAGAACATTGCCTGGATCTCTGTTATTAGTGTAACAATAATATCATACCACCTCTTGATTTTTATTTGAAGAGTGACAGCTGAAAATAAATGAAGTCCCAAACAGAAAATTAAACTTTTGTTTTTGATAATGAAGGCAGTGGGAAGCAATAAAAGTAATTAGGACATAAGTAATTGCATGTACGAATTCAGTTCAGGCGAAAATTCCATTAAGTTGCTCTGGCTTAGACGACCTGGAATCAAAGATTAGCAAATAAATAAATGAATAAGCAGTGAGATTTTCGGTCCGTTAGGTATATACTAAACTAAGTGTCACAAGGAGGATGAGTGGAAATATAGAGCCAAATCGTGCCGCTTGATCAAAAATGGTAGCAAAAAGGACAGACAAGGTTGCAATGAATCCCACAAGGCAAACAAAGTGAAATGAAAGAATTTTGAAAAGGAAGAGCAGCAAAATGAGTAAGTGGGGTCAATGGCTCACCAAAGGCAGAGGAAAGACAAACGTATAAATAGTAAAAAAGCAGGTCGAGATAGGATAGTCGATTTCTGCAAGGCAGAGGACATGGCCACGTGCATGCTGAATAATTACTTTGTCAAACTTCATTAAAAGATGATTCTGCCCTTGCACTTAAGAAAATATAGAGAGATTACGTAAAATGAAGAATTCTTCGAAGGTCAGCAGCATTCAAAGTAGAAAACTCACTGTCTGTTGCTCAGTCAACCTAATTCTGATTGTGCTGATAATACAGTGATGGCGTCATAGATTAATGTGTTAATAACTGAAAAGTTGTGCAGAATTGATAATTCCTCAAAACAGTGGAGAGTTGTTGAAAGTCATTATAGATGTTCAAAATGGTTGAAGTAGTAGGTAAGAGATTTGTTAACCAAAATGAAGCCTATGGATCTTAAGGGGGTGAAATTGGCTAAGGGTTAATAACAGGTGGTGGTGGTGAACTGTTTTTTGATTGGAGAGATGTCTGCAGGCACTCAGGTTTACGCTCATTTTAGTGAATCTTAATAATACGTTGGAAAATGCAGGAAGTAGTTTAAAAATTTGCAGGTGCCTTGACATTTAGTGACTACTGCATTCTCAAATGCCATGGGAGCACAGGCAAAATGGCCAATGAAGTAGAATGCAAAAATGTGTGCATTGGTAAATTCTGATAGGGAGAATGCACAAGCAATAGGAGCCAAATGGTGCAATTATAAGAGGAGGGATTGGGAAGTGTGGTGCATTCTCAAGTTTAAAGAAAGCAGAATAAGTTGAGAAGCTTGCTAAAACAGATCCTTGGGTTTATAAAATATCCATAAAACAAAGAAGCAGATTAAACCTGTATAAGATATTGATTTTACTCCAGCTTTGCTATTTGGTCAGTTTTGGGTTCTACAATTTGTAACAAAGCTCTTGGGACCTTTGTTAAAAGTATCGAAGAGATTTCAGTTACATGGGAGATTGAGGTTCGTTTTGGTTAGAGAAATTTAAAGAGTTTTGACATCAATGTTTTAAATTGAAGGGTTTGATGAGAGTAAATAAGGGCAGAAGGAAACTGAGCAGTGGTGACAATGTGGATATTCTCCTTGGAAGGATGATGAAAACATAACTTTCAAAGGAAACTATTTTTAAGGAAATTGTGGCCACGGTGGTGGTGGTTTGTTTGGGGGGGAGACGGTGTAGCGAAGTGGGATGTGATGAGTGGATATATTTGGAAGTGCTACCATGGACAATGAAAAAGACTGCTTATTTTGCAAGAACCTATGACCTTATTTGGGTTTGTAAAAGGAAAATCCTGTTTCTCAAATGTCAGTTATGTCCTCAAGAAACTAGCACAACAGATAATGAGTAACTGGAGATGTTGTATCTGGTTTTTCAAAAGGTTTTCAATAACATCCCAAGGAGTGGTAAATGAAATTAGAATATGAGATGGGCCAACATTCTGGGATGGATCAAAAACTGATTGTTAGGCAGAAAACAATGATGGGTTATTTGCAGGTTGTGATAAAGGGTCACAGTGAGGATCAGTGCTTGTGCCCAACTAGCTGCAATCAATATTAATTTAGTTGGTTAATTGTAATATTTCAAGTTTACCGATGACACACAAATAATCTCCTGAGGAGAATGTAAAGCCACTCCTGAGGGATTTAGAGAGGTTGAATGAGTGACAAGAAAATGGCAGATGGAATACAATGTGGAGAAAAAGGGGTTATCTGTTTTGATAGGAAAGACAAAAATGTAAAACCTTTCAGTGGTGAAAGGGTGTTTTGCTTTTGTAAGACACTGAAAGTTAACATCTGGGTAGCATCAAACAATTAAGGTAAATGATATGTTGGCCTTTTTACTCCTTTTGGGGGAAATGCAGATTTTATTGGCAGGATTGGATATTGTTGTCCATCCCCAGTTGGCATGAAGATTTGAGTATAGGAGTAAAAGTGGCTTACTACATTGTAGAGTTGGTGCAATCCACTTGAGTATTGTGTGCAGTTTGATCTCCTTGCATAAGGAAATGTATATTTGCCCAAAGCTGAGGACAACAATGGTTCACCAGACTAATTCCTGACATTGGGGGTAGGGGGCCTGGCCCAGTTGCAAAACATTAAATAGACTGTACCTATATTTGCTAGAGTTTAGAAGGAGAGTTGACCTTATTGATGTGCACAAATTTTACACAACTTAAAGTAGATGTCGGAGGAATGTTCATCCTGCCTCTGGTATTGAATAAGGGGAAGACCGTTTAGGACCCTGCGAACTAATTTCTTCACTTGGAATCTGTTGAACATTTCGGCAGTGGAGACTTAGTCATTGAGTATGTTCGGGATTGCAATTATTTAGTTTTCTGCATGTTAAAAATCAAGGGATAAGAGATTGTTGCAGGCAAAAGACCTCCAAGTAGAAAATCGGCCATTATCTCATTGAATGGCACAACGGGCTTGAAGGGCTGAATGCCTTACTCCTGTTTAGATTCTCCAATTAAAAGGTTGCAGTGGAAAATGGAATAGCCTTATTACATGATCCGTGCAGCATCTTATGTTTTTGGTTAGTCCCTTTTATGTTTGAACTGAAAGTTGTGATGAAACAATGTTTTCTTTCTAGGCGCATCTTTGACCAAACGGCATACGGCGACCCGTAGAATTCGAGGCTCTGGTAAGCGGAGAGGATACAAGAGAAATGTGCTCCGTAACCATGAAAGAGAGCATCAGGCTCCCCATCAACCGAGAGCAACCTGTGGTGAGTATTTGAGCCAGATAATTTATTTTAACTTCTGCCAAATAGATTTCAGCCCCTGTCAGTTTCAATTTTGCGAGGTTTCTAATGGTGAGCTATTGGTTCTGGCTCGATCTAGATAATTGAATATTCAGTGATCAGACTGAGTATGTTGGGCATTGATTAATCTCTCGTAGAAACCACAATTATCAGTGAAATGGAGTTAATGTACAATTGAAATATGGGAATAGAAAGTACATGGTGATTAGTGGGAATAATAAACAATGCAAGCAAAGAAATAACATCAGCAAAGGCATATCCTGGTATTGAGAACTTGTCAACCATACGAATAGACCAAGTAATTAAAAAGGACTGTTTCCTGTTCTCCTCCCCATCCCCAACTCTACCCACTCCACAAGAACTGGTGAATGTAGAATCATTTTGGATGAATGCCAGGCAAAACAGGCTGTGGCCAGTGGTGTGCCAAGTAAACATCTGTAAATCTGCCTTATTTGTATCAAGGAGAGATGGGATGGTGTTTTGCAGAATAAGTACCAGTGTACTTTGTGGGAGGGGGAGGGTAATTGTTTGTTTAATGTTTGAGGTGCATTGTAAAGTTTGAATTTCTCAAATGCAGAATTCTTTATTGGCGTTCTGTGCAACGGGGGCTGAATATTCTTGTGGGTCAGTGAAGAGTGACAATGCGATAAGGATGTTTTGCAGTCTTTAAGACCTCACTCCTATCAGTTGAGCTTTCCACAGTGTGTAAAGTCCCATTATCACTTCAAAGCAAGATTAGCATTGTTCGTGGGATTTTTGGTAGGACAGGGATGGGAGTTGCATTCTGTACTTTTAAGTATTTTAAGCAATGTGTGGGACTGATCTGAAATAAGTTTACCTAGAGAATACTTGACTGCCTTCTCTTAAAAAAAAAATTGTTATCTTTTCCTTTTGGAAATGTGGGCTGCTCTAGTTCAGAGTCATACTTTGCATGGTCTCTATCATGAAAGAATCCGGAAGTTTGTTTTTTAATCCTTGACGGTCCATAATGTTCCTCAGTCCACTTCTAGCACCACAGTATGAGATTGCAATCTGTAAACAACTGCAGCATTAAAACCTGCATATGAGAAAACAAATGTTGAACTAAACTGTCTCCGCATGCCTCTGGTAACTCAACAGTCACAATCATACTCAAATGCTCACAGACTGGTCTTTTGTTATTGTTGTATGAATGTTGCATACTAATCCTTACAGTTCCATGCTGCTTAAATAAGCGTGCAGTGTTCTATATGGTATACTTGCCTTCAGTTGTTTGCATATGTGACCTATATCTAGCTAATCTATAGCTTGACACCCTTTGGGTAGGTGCATGATTCCTTGCTCTGCTCCAAGTTCAGCCCCAAGCAAAGTGTAAGTGTGAGTGATGACACTTGGTGGGTAAGTGCTTCAGTGTAGACCCATTGTAGTACTAAGCAAAACAGAAAAGATGTATGGCTCCAGCCCCTGGCCAACATTGGAAAGGTGGGCAAGTGCTGTTCAACTGCAGTGTCCATGGATTTTATACAGCATCCGGTTCAATAATGACTTCCTTTATTCAGCGTCCATTGTGTAACAAAGTTTACATTCCTTGTTCAGCATGTGGTCGAGGAACATTTCCAAACCGATATCTTAAAAGCCAGCTGTTTTGTGAGACTGTTTAAGGGATGCTCACAGAATTTTGGAAGATAGTTTCTCAGCTGAGGGTTGCATTTCCTGAATAACATTTGTCTTGCATTCTGATCTTGCGTGTACTAAAACTTTAATTTGTCATAACTCTATCATAACAGTTCTGATCATTGTGTTCTAAGAAGTGACACTAAAGTGGCTGGTCCATATATCCCATTTCCTGCCTTCCCATTTGCCTTGTCATTTCTCATCAAATATGTAGCCGATATACAATTCCTGTGCAAGGCAACTTGAAATGCGAGTGGCCCTAGGTTTCCAGTTTTTCCAACCTGTGTGGGATTTGATCACTCAATTGTAATTAAGGGACTGGAATGAGTTTGATGTGCATTCTTAAACATAGAAGTTGTAGTTGTGAAAATGTTTAAAGCTGACAAATCCTTTAACCTACAAGCCGGTGTGAGCAAGGCTTGCCTCTCAAATTTTTCATTTCTTATTCAAACTAGCAACTTTCACCAGTCTGTGAGCATGTTGTAATAATCAATACAAAGCAAAGAGTTTTAGCATATATCATGTTCCTGAATGAACTGATTGTTGCAGTATGTTGATCTTGAGTTTAACTGAAGTGTTGCTGTACTCTGTCACTTCGTGAATTGAGCATTGTAACACTACAGCAAGGCACCCTAACAATTTGCATATCTACTTGGTGGAGCCCACCCTTGGAATTGATTTACTTGCATTTTCACACTTGTGTTAAATAAATGATGTGAGGAATTTTGTGGAAAGAACGTTGCTTTGAAAAAGTCTCTGGTGAAATGTGTTGATCCTGTTTGTGTCCATGTTGCCTACGTGACAGCAATCCTATCCTCTGAGCGATCCGCAAGATATCTGTTCTAAAGAAGAGTCTCTCTATGCACACGCTCTTTCAAAAAAACATAGGTTGGCTCTCTTGTACAACAACTTCCTTCATGATGTGGCAACACAAGCTTCTGGTAGGTCTGAGCACAGCATCAACAACAAAAAAAGCAGTATGTGATTTTCTTCAAATATTAATCGCAAAAAAAATCTTAATTCTTTAAAAGCACTCTGAGGATTCTTGTTTTGCTGTAATATAATAATAGTACAATCTAGCTGTACGTGCTTTGAAAAGTAGTGTAACTTGTTTTATACTTGAACAACACTTCAGCTTTTGTCGTGAGATCTGTTTTTTTTGAGGATTTTTGTGATCAAACATTTAATTGCAGGTGTACCATTCAAAGGTTGGTGATAAAAGAGTTTGTGTCTCTGACAAAGATTCAACTTTAAGAAAATGTTCTGACACGAGAATAGAAAAAGGTAAACCTTTAAACTTGTTGAGGGGGAACAAACACATGCTAGACTAAAATACTTGGTGGCCAAAATATCGAAGAGAGCAGGCAGGCTAATTCCTGAAGGTGGAACAGTTCTCATTAAAAACGCTTTGTGAACTGTGTCCTCTTTCTCCATGAAATGCTAGAGTTACTTCAAATTAAAGAAAGGAACTATTGGAATTGATAACCATCTGAATCTGCTGTACTAAATCTTGTCATAACAAATTAAGACAATGTAAAAGATCCTAAGTCTATAAAGAAGTCTCAATAGAGAGTTTCCATCCCTCAGATTTTGCTGATATGGAGGGACCTTTGGTTTCCTGGTTGCTTTATTAGCTCCCAGAATGTAAAGTCCTGGGTAGTTAGCAAGTGAGCATCTCAATAACTCTCACAACTCCCCCAAATGTGTTGGTGGCAGGTCCTTTGGGGTGGGGAAAGATGAGTGAGAAGCTGCTGATGCTTCCAATAAACAGACAATTAATTCTGACTTTCCAGTTCTGGTGGATGTGACTAGCAAGATGGTTACTAAAGCAAACTGAAATTTCTGAATCTGCCAGGAGTCCACCTACCACTACCTGTCCCTTAAAGCAAGTTGTCAGACATCTGGAATTGTCTATCCATTGTGAAAGCCCGGGCTTCTCCAACTGTTTCCTGCTGTTACAGCAAACTAGTTCTGTCATATGTATAAAAAGAAACACAAAGGATTAACTCCCAAAGAGCTACAACGTTCCAGGAATCTGCATGCGATTAATCATCAAACCATATCACTAAAATTTGGAAAATTTAAATCAAGTTGGTTTGCGGCAGTCGTGATGCTTTTGAGATGCTCTCTGAAATGGACGTCATTGACTTGAGACTCTGCTTGTGTTCAATTCTAAGACTTTGTTCAGTCGTATTTAAATCTTTGTGGTGGGAAAAACCTGTTGGAAAGTAGTTCTGAGTTCCTCATTTTTAATCGGCACCTGAAATGGCTGATTTCATTTGTTGCATTTCATCAGAATTCTAACACGACCATATTCTAAATTCTGCTCGGCTGTATGTTGGGAGGGTAACTAACTCCAGGGTGAAATCCATGCGACTTAAGTATGCAAGAATGCAGTGAGAAATATACCAACGCCTTATCAGCACTACCTGTAATAATAGTTTGAGCACTAATTGCTCTTGACAGCATTATTAGTCATACCAGTACAGGTGATGTCCACGTTTCTGGATTGCAATTCATTGTACTGAAACTGTTGGTTTATTAGGATCAAAACCGACTTGTTGCCCATAAAATGAAACCTTGTCCACTCCTTTTACTCCGTTATCACTGTTCATGTCAACTTCCATTTCCCATCCCTGTCACCTGGTCTGATGAAATCATTCCCTTGGGCTAAGCACTGGTTACAGTGCTTGTCACTTGTTCTGCCACACTTCAGTTAATAGCTGCATGATGGTGGTTGAATAGGTGACTGAGGCGGGAACTTTTTAAAAACACTCTGGTCAATCACACACAAAGCAACAGTAGCCTGCTGTTTGTGAAGTGGTCATTGTTATCTCCAAAATGCAGCGTATGTGTTTTGGAGGTACAGTAACTGGTGTCCCTGCCACTGTTTGCTCTTGGCCTAGTGTGGGTATGTGTTGTGAAGGTGAGGTTTGCCTGTCTTGTGTTGCCAATTGTATAGTCTGACCTGTGTATGCGTAACTGTTCTGTTGATGAAGCATTTATCAAGTGGCAGAAATATTTTTAAAAGTCAAAACCTGTCTCTCTCAGTTCACAGTTAACACTCTGCAACAAGATGATAAAGTAGACGCAAAGAGCGAGCTGGTGGACTAATTGTCAACCAGCAAAACGCAGGAATTAAAACAAACGGGGGTTCCCTCAGCCTCAAGGAAATCAACTTACATAGGAGTTACATTCTCAAAGCAATCTACTCTCCTGTATCTACGTTGTCTTTTGGACTCAGGTGCACATCATCTCTGTGAAGCTTGAGATTCAGAGCTGGATTGGGGGTATTGTTTATCCCCACAATAACCAAAGGTTGGAAAATGCTGAACAATGTCTTTGTCAGTGAATTCAACTGGCATACCCGTCTCGAAGTTTGTCAAGGATACATCTGGGTGCACTTCCGTGATCAAATGGTTCCTATCCAATAGGGAGAACAACCTTGTCACAGGATAAAGAGTTACAGCCAATTAATGCTGTACAACTTTCCTGCTGTACGCCTGGGATTATACAAGTACTTTGGAAAATGTTGGATTAAATAATAATCAGATGAGGCTTTCCTGTCCAGACGTACCTGCTTCCTAGTGGTAATTCAGTGGGTGTAAGTTCAAATCCAGAAGTGTCCGACTCATTCTGTTTATTCCAGCTCCAACTATTTTGAGATCAAAAAGCAAGGCTTGAATTGTAAGAAATGACTCTTGATTATTGCTGTTGTATAATTCATTGGGGTTTTATTTAATCTGTGCAGTCCAAAGTTTGCCTGTGTTGCAAGGATCAAATTTCTGGGTATTAGCTGGAAAGGGCCTCAAACACTTGGCTCTCATTCCCAAGAGGCTGCAGTATATTCATTCACAGGCATATGATGTGGTTGCTATTCTCTTGTATTATGACCTCACTGGGAAGTGAGCTGAAAGGAATTAATGCTCCAGAACAATGTTGAGCAGATGCTTTCTCTGCTATCTATCTCACTGTGTGAGACTCCAAGACATGGAACTGAAGCAAAGCCCAGCACCAGTAGTGTGCTGTAAAACTAGCCCAGTCTGGCTCAGCCTTGCTTTATGGCATCTGTCGCTCTTTCCTACACTAACTTGATGTCTAATGTGCACATAAAGTGCAGAACCCAAGTTTTGGTTGGTGATTTTGAAATTTATTGCAACTGAAATTAATTTCAAATTTTTCCTGAAAGTAGTGAGACTTCTCTCTCCCCTCTTCTCCCCAGTCCCCTCCAAAACAAAACTGCTGAAACAGAATTATACATACACCAGCCAGGGATGTTTAGTTTAAAAACAAGCACACCTCTTTTTGCTTTTTGTGCAGGTGCCCCCTGCTGTTTACTAAAATAGAAGCTCTATGGATCCAATTTGTACAGAAAGCTCAGATACTTGTGTTCCTACACTACTGGCAAAGTAGAGGACCGAGTGGAATCTCTCAATGACTTTTTGTCTCTGTATATTGGTGCTTTTAAAGGTCATAATTCCTTTTCTAGTAATTAACTTTTCAGTCACTGAGAACTAGTATAACTAACTCCACTCAAACAAAATCTTAAAAAGTAATGCTAACGTGTCAAATGGGGAATTTCAGATAATCCTTGCTCAACTTTTTTTCATTATGTGATGCCTTTGGCCAATGGAAGTGTCACATCAATGTGTTCCTTGTTTAGAGATTCCACTCTTCTAAGAACTTGTGTTTTCAGCATGGCTCCAATCCATCTAAGTTTAATTTCAGGGTGATAACATTTTTAATTCCCCTTCTCCGGTCATTCCCTTGGCTGGTCTATGTGGGAGGAGACCAACAGTGTAAGTCATTGAGTATTATTTTGCATTACCCGGGTTCACATTTTATTTTGAAGAGCGGCATTTCCTGAAAAATGATCCATTAGACATAATATTTCATGTAAAATTGTTCTCTTGCCTGTCCCCACCCCCAAATTGTGTTGCTGAAGTGCTTGACCAGCCCAAGGAGGACTACTCGGGGTTCTATTATAATCCAGGCTGTCTCGCTAAGGAGTAGAAATAAGTATGATTTGCATCCACCAGCTTGTTACGAATGTTTTATAAGGGCAGTGACGTACTCCCAAGAGCTGAGAGCGGTGTGTGTGTGCGCGAGAAATCCCATTCATATTACCAGATATTGTTCATCAAAATGTCAAACTGAATCTGCTGTATATTGGAGACCTCTCCTATTTTGTTGATTTGTTACCCAACTTGTCAATGGTGAATTTTGTCATTTGGTAAATGTCACTGTGTTGAATCCGCTTTCTCCTTGATGGGAGGGGGGGGAGGGGGTCAGAGATTTGTTTGTAAAAGTTGCTGCTTCCACAGGTGTCCATCCATGAGGGAAAGTGATGTAAAGAAAATTCATGATGGTGCTCAGCGTATGTAAAATCCTTCAATCACCTGCATTTCTTCACTAGATGGTATTAACCAACTTGCTCGTCCTGTTCTTCACTGGTAAAAAGAGAGAGTGAGAGAGATGGGAGTACAACTGGGCTTCAACAAAGCCTACCCGACATTTGGCTGTGATTTCAGGTGTAGTTAACAACAACAACAACAACAACAAATAGTGCTGCTCTGGGCTGAAAGAGAGCAAAGTATTTTTTTCTAAAACAAAACCTGGCACAAACAATGGTGATTCCTGTTTATAAAAGTTGAATATTTTAGAGGTATTTAAAAGTAGGTACCTCATGAACACTCAATCAATAATAAAGGCACAGTTTTTCTCAGCCACAAAGTTCTATACTCCTCTCTCTATTCTTCATTCCAAAATTTATGACAATTTCATAGAGACTGTGCTGAAGTCTTTGAGTAGATCTGGTGTAAAGTAGAACAATTTTGGTTCACTCAAACTTGTATAGAAAGTGAAAGGACCTGTTCCACGTTTCACATATTCCTACCTAAATCTGTGGGAGAAAACTCATTGGGATTGATTAGCATTAGAAAAAACTTCAATTTTTACCAAAGTTGTATTGCATCCAAAAATTTGGTTTTAAAGCTGTCTTGCATTGTTTTAAAACCAGAACCATTCTGAACGTTAATGTGCTCTTGTCGTTGGAGCTACTGTTGTTAAACTGCGGGAAATAGTTGTGGTCCAGCCAAACTGGACACTCCAATTTTGTGAAAGTATCTGACCCAAGCATTGGATCATTTCCCTTTGCTGCTCATACTACATAACGTTGCCCATTGCAAGTGAAGCCATTGAAGTGCTGACTATAGATCCCAGCTGTTGACTTGCATTTACAGTAGAGTTTCATTCGTGTGTGCAGTTTTAAAATCTTCAGTGAAAAGAGGGTAGAGGTGTATTTGTGGCATCCAGCTGTCAAATCTCTAAGCTATGTTCAGCAGTTGTATTGTTTTTTTTTTAATGGCAGTCAATATTGTGTTTGAGGTTTAATTGTGAATCAGTATGACATCTGTCTCAAAATGTGACTTTAGTCTTTCAATCCTTAGAAAATAAAATCTTTAGAAAACAGTGCAAAGGAAGTTGCTTCTCCTATTTACCTGTTTTAAACTTTAGGGTGTCCTCGCAGCAGTGTTTCATTCACAACACTTTCCTGTCTGACTAAAACTCAAGGGAGCAGCCTTTCTGTATTGTGGAACTATATCCAAAGGAAAAAGCAATCTCAAGAAATATGATTTTTTTTAAAGGTATTTGATTACCAGAAGTAACTGAATTTCTCTTTTTTTCCATTTGTCTTATTCTTCCTCTGCCAGGTGCTCATTCTGTTGCTTTTTGTTTTTGACTCTTGGTTCTTCCTGTCTTCTCTTCCTTCTCCCTTTCTTTCTGTCCCCTGCCTGCCATTTACAATTCCTGTGGGATGTTTGTGTAGTCAACTGGTTCATTCCTGTAAATGCAAGTCATGGCTGCCTCAATCAGAAACAGCAAGGAACTGACCCAAAGCCTCTGCTCCTGGTTTGTAACCCATAGTAACCGTTTGTTAAAAGTCAAGTGAGGTGACACATTCCATTAGCAACCCTCTGACTCTCTAGTTTGTAAATATACTGGTTATCCCTGTTAATTGGTATGATGCAGTTACCATCAGATGTGTGCCACCTTGTAAACCAACATAAAATACCTTTGGCCAAAGTGAATTTTCAATTACTGAAGTTTTAATGTCATTCATTATTGTAAAACATCAGAGTCCGCATGCACCCTGTTAACATTTAAGGTGATCTCTTTGAAGCAAAGGATGTTTATTCCCATTTGTGTGATTTTCCATTTACCTTAAAAATGGGTCAATCCTACCACATGGGCTAAAGAATCTTGTCTTGGTGCTTCACTGCAGGTTTGTAGGCAGTGAAAGGGTATTAGAGTAAATGACAGGCTTTGCTCATTGCATGACCAATCTGATTTTCTTGGGGTTGGGATACTGGGGTTGCAAGAGAGATGTCACCTTTTTGTGACCCACAGTTGAATGGATGCATTTACCAGGAACAGTGTCCAGTATTTAAAGGACCAGCTGGAATATGACATTCCCACCCCCCTCCCCCCAAATACTCAAAAGGATCATCCAGTTTTTTTCCCTGTTTAGAAATTAATTTTCTGCTTATTGCAGAATTTGCCCTTTGCTTTCAGCAATTTGATTTCTGCTGGCTAAGTGTTCCTGATAATTGGATCATTCAGCATATTTGTTAATAGTCATTAAAATTGGAGTGTCTGCAATTGGACAACTTATATGGAATATTTGCTGTTTTCTTTCCTAATGCAGACATAAGGTTACGGGTGCGAGCTGTATATTCTGATCAGAATACGGTGCTCCGAGGGAACGTAGTGTCTGTGAAACAGGACCCGCTGGACCGCTGTTTTGACCTTTTTGGGCAGGCGAATACCATCTTGAAAAGTCGGGACTTGGGATCCATCATCTGTGACATTAAGTTCTCCGAGCTCTCTTACCTGGATGCCTTCTGGAATGACTACATCAATGGTTCACTGCTGGAGGCTCTGAAAGGTGTATTTATAACCGATTCACTGAAGCAAGCTGTGGGGCAAGAAGCAATCCAACTGCTTGTCAATGTAGATGAAGATGATTATGAAAAGGGCCGAAGAGTCCTTCAAAATATTTGTCCATGAGAGATTTAGTTGGAACTGAGATAATTGACTATATTAACTGTTAAGCTAATTAGCTTCTTTATATGAAGTTAAAATAAAGAGAAGTAATTAGCCCATTCTTACATCCTTTCTTTCATTCAGTCCCTTCCCTGTACTTCTGGATCAGGTGCTTTTACCATGCTGATCTGGTGCTGCTGTGTCAGTGCAGATACAATTTTTCATTTAGCATTGGCAGTGTTTTGTAAAGACAACTTGTGTGGTTTATTGCACAATGTCTTGTGCATTCGTGGTAGGAAGTGCGGAGTTTGTGCTAAGACTGCCCTTCCTCATGCAATTCCACATGAAATTTCTGTGTTTATACTCCTGCAATCTGATTGCATGCACAAGGTTGGACAAGATCTACAAAAATGTGGCCACAGCCACAGGAACGTGTCAACGAAATTCCCAATCATAAGACCTGAATTCTGGTACTCCAGCACTTAAGCATTTGTTGCTCTTTCTGATGGCTTAAAAATTCACTTTTTGTCTGTTTCTCAGTCCTTCCTACTATTCTTGCTCTCTTCATATTGTTGGTTTCTTCCTGGATACAGCTTTGTGGGTCCTAGTACCATTCCATTATTCTTGTGAAGTTCTCATGATATCCATTTTCCACCACACATCGTTGGGTGATGCTGGTACTTGAATTTGAGCTAATATAGCATAGCTCATACCGAACCTTAGGACATTGATCTGTTTCCTGTGCCTTTGATCTTCAAACCACACAGACTAGGAATTGGGATATGGGGTTTTGTGCCACTTTAATGTAGCCTTTGGTCCTCTCCCCAAAAATAGCCCACAGAATTAGATTGTGTAGCTTGCCTCCCAAGCATGAGGCCACTTGGAGAAGATAAAAATTTAATCCTAATAATGACTCTTCTTGGGTTATAAATAAAAAGTTGAGCTATATCTAACCTTTCATATGTAGTTCCTTTGGATGGAGAGAAGATGTCCTTTTATTCAAAGTGCAGTGCTGTACTGAATTAAATGCCTAAAATTTTGACCATTAGAGTGGACAGTTTGGAAACAAGAATTCACTTTCATTTTCCTGGTGTTGATTAATGCAAACAATTTCATTTCACATAATTTGTTTATTAGGATTAAATTTAGCTTAGGAAGCTAGAGAAAGGGAGATGTGCAGTGTAAGCTTGTATATTTCTCCTGAGTTGTTTTGGAACTTCAAAAAAAAATTGGTTGTGCTTAGTGGTGTAGCACCAAGTGGTGCTACAGTTTAGATTTGATTAAGAAAGTTGGGAATATGATCTTATTTCAGATGCACCAATCGCTCTCAACTCTGCATGCACTCACTCTCCCTCTTTCTTTTCCACTCAGTTTTTGTCCTGTCTTTTTAGTCTCCTGTGCTGTCTGTATTCTACTAACATGCACCTGTCTTCTATACAATGGACCATGCCTAAAGATGTCAACTTGTCAGGTCGTCAATGGTAGTGATGCTTTTTGAAGGCAATTCAATACTTGTAAAAATTGAGTTGATTTGTGTGTAATTTTATCACCAAATTAATTTCCAAAAAGTTATTCCATTATTAGTGAAAATCTACCAAGCCAGAAGGACAGATGAGGATTGGGCTTCTATGACATGTCCAAACTGAAATCTTCTGCAAGGAGTGATGAAGAAGGTACTTCAGTCACTTGTTAGGATCTTGATGTACTATAATCTTGGCTGAAGTGCATGGCCAGTCTGTAACACTGAGGCTACTGAGCAGAGGCAGACACTTAACAAACTGGAAGCCAAGGTATTCTTCATTTCGCCTGTAAAGGTGAACGGTTTTGGACAAGAATAATCCGATTACTGGAAAATGGGCCACATTCTTTAAATGTCTGGCAGCTGCTGGCATTATTCTCGTGTTGTGATGTTGAATTCTTACCAGGATATGAGGAATTAGCTCAGTATTTTCACAAGAAAACATGCTGGCTTGGAACACCCCATTTTGGTAATGAGGAAATCTGGAGCCGTGGGTTCTGCCATCTGTTCATGAAATAGTTACAACATTCTCCATTGTTTTTGTGAAATCAGAATGTTGATTGTTGTGAAAACTGATACTGCAACAAACCTTTGTTCAAGTGGTTTGGGAAAGAGTTAAGAATATAATGTTGGCTTCTTGAGGTTAAATGAGTTGTACTACGAATCATTTTGAGGATGGTATCAGCTGAGAATGAAGTAAGCAAGCAACACCTAACGTCGAATCGTGAGAGAGTTAGCTATTCAAGTAGCATGTTTCAGAAGCATGAAGAAATATAAACTCTTCCTCAGTTAGTTAATAGAAGCTGAACAGGAGACCTCAGGAGACTCTTCCTCTTAAGCCAGCTGAGAGGCACTGCTGTCTTGATACCATATGTATCTGCACATCTGGCCTGTGCAGGCCTGATGGTGACAGTGGTGCACCTACTACTGCTCACTTCTATGGCCATGTGGTGCAGGTGTGTAGGTCCCTGTCAAAGAAACTACCTTCAACCATCATAGAATGGCCATTTACCATGATGGGGCATTTTTTTTCTTGCCCCCAAACACTTCTTGCTGCTCCCTAGCCCTCATTTTGGCTTATTGATTTAAAGAGAATTTTATTTTACCTGTAAGCTTGTGTGTGGCGCTAACACTTCTGTGCATCTGTTGGAATACAGTGTAGCTGGAACATACATGTGTTTTTGTTGGTGACTTTGGTATCTTCTTTAGATTGGAAAGTTTTCACTGAGGGCTATACCCCCCAATTAGACATTTTGAGGCACCTTTTTGTAAAGCATGTGTTCAATAAAGACTTTTTTTCGCAAAATGTGTGATCTGGTGTTTTATTTAGAGAAGTGCTTAATTTTAACAGGAGCTGCAATGTCAGTAAAAAGGAGGGACAATGAAGCACTTAAGACCTGTTGGCTTGATGTCTGAGAAAAATGTCAATTTTTATGAAGAATAGGAATCTCTTGAAAATTGTCAGAAGTGGCATAGATTTATGAAAGGGAAATCATGTTTGACAGACTTGTTGGAAGGTTTTTGAGGATGTTGCTTGTAACATAGACGAAAAAGAACCTGTATTATCTTCCATAGCCCTTCTAAAGTCTGCTCAGAGTGGAGCACTAAACCAGTTGACCTCAACTTAATGTTTTAAACAGATTTAGCATAAATTACTGGCTTTTGTACTGCTTTATTTGGGAGCTGGGCAAGGCCAATGCCATTTGCTGATCAGACTCCACGTAGACTTTACCCTGTATGTTTTTTAATACCTTTAGTTAACAAAGTTCTTTATCAGTCTCTGTTTTACAAAATTGGCATTGAGCTGTTTAGAATCTTCAAGCCTTCACAACTTGGTGTGGAGTGTTGCTGTTACAGAATCACTGAAATGTTATGGTGCAGAAGGAGATCATTCAGCCCATCCTGTCTCTGTCAGCTCTTCAAGTGAGCATCATTATCTATCGCCAATTTCCTATCCCCTGCCCCATATGTTTGCAAATTATTTCTAACCAAATAATACAAGTTCCTTTGGAATCTAAATTTGTTCAGTGTAGCCTGCGGTAAAGGCTCCCAATTTTTTCCATCACAGCTCGCCCAGAATTTCTTACTCTGATTTCCTGGCATTGGTGTACATTGGAAGAGTTTGCATGCTGGAAGTATACTCCAATTATTTGGTTACATCACAAATTCCCTTCCTTGGCTGTCAGGAAGTGGAGTGACAGCATATAAATCATGAACAGTTAGGCTTCTACACTCTTGGATATAAATAGCTTTTTGATTTTTTTTCCTGGACCAGTTCGTACATTGTAATGATCTATGTGGTGCCATAAGTTTCTCTCCACATTGAGCCGGATCATTCACATCATTGTATCAATATCTCTTTCAAAATTACAGTTTCAGCTGTCCCATTTACAAAGCTTACGTAAATTGGCAAAATGTTGCTTTTACATTTCACTTGTGGGCTATGGGTGTTGCTGGCAGGATGGCCATTGTTTTCTGTTTGCCCCTAGAGGACTTGAGGCTCTTGTCAAGAAAAAGAAAGGCATATATCACGTACAGACACATGGGATTGAATGAATCCCTAGTGGAGTATAAGGGCAACAGGAATATACTCGACGGAAGTCAGGAGGGCAGAAGGGGACATTACAGAGCTTTGGTAAATAGGATTGAGTAGATCCTAAAATAAAAATCTACAAATACATTAAGGACAAAAGAAAAACTAGGGAAACCATGGGGCCCTTTAAAGATTAACAAGGTCGTCTATGTGTGGAACTGCAGGAGATGAGGGAGATACTAAAGCATTTCATCTCAGTTTTTACTGAGAAGGATATGGAAGCTAGAAAACTTGGAGAAATAGTGATATCTTAATGTCCATATACAGAGGAACTGATGCTGGGATGCCTTAAAACAAAGGTGGATAAGTCCCTGGGAACTGATTGGGTGTACTCTAGAACTTGGTGGTAAACTAGGGAAGTGATTGCTGGGTCTGTTGCTGAGATATCCACTGCTGAATCTTCAATAGCCATCAGTGAAGAGCTGGAAGTTGGTAACTGTGGTGCCATTATTTAAGAATGGTAAAGGCATTATAGACTGATGTCAGTGGTGGGTAAGTTGTTAGAGAGGATTCTGAGGGGCAGGATTTGCATGTATTCACAAAGACAAGAACTGACTGGGATAGTTAACATGGCTTTATATTCAGGAAATTGAATCTCTAACTTGAGTTTTTATTTGAAGTGATGAAGATTGAAGGACATTGTCTACATGGACTTCATCAAAGCATTCAGGATATTAGACTGGGTAGATTGTATGGAATATATAGGGAGCTTGCCATTTGGATACAAAATTAGCTTGAAGATAAGAGACAGAGGGCAATGGTTGGGTGGCAGTGGTTTCGAACTGGAAACCTGCGATCAGCAATGTGCAGCAAGAATTGGTGCTGGGTCAACTGGTTTTTATCATGTATATAAATGATTTGGATGTGAAATAGGAGGATATGGATTGCAAGATGGCAGATCACACCAAAATTAGTGATTGTAGTTAACAGTGAAGGTTATTTCAGTATAACTGGACTTTGATCAGATGGGCCAAGGAGTGGAAGATGGACTTTGATTTAGATAAATGAGAAGTGCTGCATTTTGGTAAGGCAAGTCAGGGCAGGAGTTATACACTGAATGCTAAGGTCCTGAGGAGTGTTGCCAAATGAAGAGACCTTGAAGTGTAGATTCATAGTTCCTTGCAAGTGGAGTCCCAGGTAGACAAGTTAGTGAAGGTGTTTGGTACACATGCTGTTATTGGTCAATACATTGGGTGTAAGAGTTGGGAGGCCATGTGGCTGTGCAGGACATTGGTTAGGCCACTTCTGGAATAGTATGTTCAATTCTGGTCTCCCTGCTACAGGAAAGATGCTGTGAAACTTAAACAGGCTCAAAAGATTTACAAGGATTTTGCCAGTGTTCGAGGCTTTGAGCAAGAGGGAGATGCTGAATAGGTTGGGGCTGTTTCCCTGGAGTGTCAGAGGCTGAGTGGTGATGTTATAGAGGTTTATAAAATCATGAGGGGCCTGGATAAGGTCTTTTCTCCAGGGTAGGGGAGTCCAAAACTAGTGGGCATAGGTTTCAGGTGAGGGAAAGGGCAGCTTTTTCAGAGGGTGATGCATATATGAAATAAGCTACTGGAGGTGGTGATGGAGGCTGATATAATTAGAACATTTCAAAGGCATCTGAATGGGTACATGTATAGGAAAGGTTTAAAGGGATATGGGCCAAATGGGACTAGATTAAGATATCTGGATGGCATAGGCAAGTTGGATCAATGGGTCAGTTTCCATGCTGGACATCTGTGGCTCTGTCTCTAGTCCTTTTGAGAAGGTGGTAGTTTACTGCCTCCTTGAACAGCTGCAGACAATATACTGCAGATCCAGAATGTCATTAGGAAAAAATTTCCAGAATTTTGACCCAGTGACACTGAAGGAACAGTGGTATATTTCTAAGTTGCGATGATAAGTGGCTTGGAGGGGAACTTGTAACTGATGGTGTTCCTGTGTATCTACTGTCCTTATTCTAGATGGAAGTGGTAATGTGTTGGAAAGCGTTCTCTAAGAATCTCTGTATCCTCTAGATAGTGGTGCTGGAAAAGCGCAGCAGGTCAGGCAGCAGCTGAGGAGCAGGAAAATTGATGTTTTGGGCAAAAACCCTTAAGGAATGAGGCTGGGAGCCTTGGGTGGAGAGACTAATGGGAGGGGGCTGGGGCTGAAGGTAGCTGAGAATGCAATAGGTGGGAGAGAAGGGTGGAGCGGATAGATGGGAAGGAAGATTGGCAAATGGGATAGGTCACGAGGACTGTGCTGCCCTAGAAGGTTGGAAGGGGTAAGGTGGGGGGTGGGATAAGTGAGGAAACTGCTAAAGTCCACATGGATGCCATAGGGTTGAAGGGTCCTGAGGCGGAAGATGAAGTGTTCTTCCTCCAGGCGTTGCCACTACCTTGCCACGCAATGGAGTAGGCCCAGGACTTGCATGTCCTCGGCAGAGTGGGAGGGAAATTTGAACTGTTCAGCCACGGGGCAGAGAGATTGATTGATGCAGGTGTCCTGGAGCTATTCTCTGAAGTGCTCTACGCATAGGCGTCCAGTCTGCCCAATGTAGAAGGAGACCGCACTGGGAGCAACTGACACAATAAATGATGTTTGTGGATGTGCAGGTGAAACTTTGATGGATGTGGAAGGTTCCTTTGGAGCCTTGGATGGAGGTGAGGGGGTAGGTATGGGTGCATGTTTTGCAATTCCTGCGGTGGCAGGGGAAGGTGCCAAGAAGGGATAGTGAGTTGTTTTGGGGCGTGGATCTGACCAGGTAGTCATGGAGGGAACAGTCTTTACGGAGAGTGGGGAGGGAAATATATCTCTGGTGGTGAGGTCAGTTTGTAGATGGTGGAAATGGTAGAGGATAATGCAATGTATACGGAGGTTGGTGGAGTGGAAGGTGAGGAGCAGGGGGTTTCTGTCCTTATTGCGGTTGGAGGTGTGGGACATGAATAAGATGTACTGGAGGGCATCATCAACCACATTGGAGGAGAAATTGCCGTCTTTAAAGAAAGAGGCCATCTAGTATGTTCTGTGGTGGAACTGGTCCTTCTGGGAGCAGATGCAGTGAAGGTGGAGAAATTGAGAATAAGGGATAGCATTTTTGTAGGAGGCAGGGTGGAAGGAGGTATAATCCAGGTAGCTGTGGGAATCGGGTTTGTAGAAAATGTCAGTGTTGAGTCGATCACTGTTGATGGAGCTGGAGAGCCCCAGGAAGGGGAGGGAGGTGTCAGAGATGGTCCAGGTGAATTTAAGGTCGGAGTGGAATGTGTTGGTGAAGTTGATGAACTGTTCAACCTCCTCGTGGGAGCACGAGGTGGCGCTGATGCAGTCACCAACGTAGTGAAGGAAAAGGTGGGGAGTGGTGCCGATGTAACTTCAGAAGATAGACTGTGCCACGTAGCCACCAAAGAACCAGGCATAGCTGGGGCTCATGCGGGTGCCCGCGGCTATCCCTTTCATCTGGAGGAAGGGGGAGGATTCGAAGGAGAAATTGTTGAGGGTTGAGGACCAGCTCAGCAAAATGAGTGTGTCAGTGGAAGGGTGCTGGGGAGAAGGTCAGAGAGGAAGAA
>NC_057755.1:12800664-12823346 GCF_004010195.1 Chiloscyllium plagiosum | reverse complement strand
ATGAACGGCGAGACAGAAGCAGATCTGAATGAGTCTGAGGTCAGTGCCAACGGCACCTTGACCAATGCATTTGCCCAGCCAGCCTGGCAGGTGGGTCTCTGGGCAATCGCTTACTCAGTGATCATCTTGACCGCTGTCTCTGGCAATGTGATCGTGGTTTGGATTATCCTTGCTCATCAGAGGATGCGGACTGTCACCAATTACTTTCTGCTGAGCCTTGCGGTGGGGGACGCCTCCATGGCTGCGTTCAACACCGCCTTCAATTTCATCTACGCCGTGCACAATGATTGGTACTTCGGCCCGCACTATTGCCGCTTCCAAAACCTGCTGCCCATCACTGCCGTGTTCGCCAGCATATACTCAATGACGGCCATTGCCCTGGACAGGTAAATAACTCTCTACCCGGGACTGACACCCTGGGACAGCTCTCCACCCGCAACAGTCAGAGGGTTATAGAGTCACAGAGAACGGAAACAGAATTTTAGGTCCAACTTCTCCAAGCCCACCAGATATTCTAAATTAATCTAGTCCCATTTGCAGGCGTTTGGCCCATATCCCTCTATTCATTTACCCATCTAGATGCCTTTTAAAAGTTGTAATTGTACCAGCCTCTACCACTTCCTCCGGCAGCTGGTTCCATACACTATTCTGCTGAAAAGTTATTATGGAGATAGTGTGATTAAAAAAGGCATTAAGATTGATCAGCTTGGATTGTATGAAATAGTTGTACAGGTTTGGTGAGCTGAATTGCAGATTCCTATTCCTATGTTCCTGTGAAAGGTAGCTTCTCAGGAACGACCTAATGCAATAGCGATATATCTCTGTGCTTTCTCTTTATGGCAACATTTAACATTACAAGGCATTTCCAAAGTAACTGTTAGGTCTCCTGTAGGCTCATTTCTCCCTGGCTCTCGGGAAAAAAGCTTCTAATGTCTTTCAACGTTTGTTCCATTCAGCCCACATCCTTTGTCTTAGGGAAAATGTTAGAAGCTGTTACTAAATAATTTGCAACTGGACATTTGGACAAATTCAATGTAATCAGGCTGAGTTCACATCGTTTTGTCATCATGTTGCACATTCCCACTGTTTCTGCGTGGGTTTCCTTCAGGTGCTCCAGTCTCCTCCCACAATCCAAAGATGTGCAGGCCAGATGAATTGGCCATGCTAAATTGCCCATAGTGTTCAGGGATATGTAGGTTCGGTGCATTTTTTGGGCTAAATGAAGGTACTAGGGGAGGAGAATGGGTCTGGGTGGGTTATTCTTCGGAGGATCGGTGTGGGCCAAATGGCCTGTTTCCTTACTGTCGAGATTCTATGATTTTGTGATGTTTGACCAATATATTAGAGTCCTTTGAGGAAGTAACATATACCGTGAATAAAGAGGAACCAATGAATGTATTGTACATAGATTTCCAGAAGACTTTTGATAAAGGTGCCACATTATTGGTTATTGTGGAAAATAAAAGCTCATAGTGTAGGGAGTAGTATATTGACATGAATAGAAAAGTGGCTAACAGGAACCAATAGGCATACTTCAGGTCGACAAGAGGGGTACCACAGGGATTGGTGCTGGGGCCTCAACTATTTGCAATTTATATCAATGATTTAAATGAAAGGACTAAATATATGGTCACCAAATTTGCTGATGAGATGAACTATAGCAGATAAGAGCAAGAGTAGGTCATTCCACACCTCGAGTCTGCTCCCCCATTCATTACGATCATGGCGTATAATTAAGTTCAATTACCTACTTTTTTCTAAGTTACTGTGGCAATTATTACTTCTTTACTTATGTCATCTTCACAACTTACTTTCCTCCCGGAAAGTAAGGAAAAACAAAAGACCTGAGGATTGGGAAAAGTTTAAAAATCAGCAAAGGGATTGATTAAAAAAGGGAAAATGAGAGTAAGCTTACAATGATCATTAGAATTCACTGTAAAAGTTTCTATAGGTATGTAAAGAGAAAAAGACTGATGGAAACTAATATTGGTCTCTTACTGTCAGAAATGGGTGACTTTATAATGGAGAAGAAAGACATTTCTGACAAACTAATTTTTATACTTTACTTCTGTCTTCATAAAGGAGGACATGAATAACATACCGGAAATGATGGGGAACACTGGGTTTATTGAGAGGGAGGAGCTGGAGCAAATCTGTATTAGTTGAGAAAAGATGTTGGGGAAATTGACAGATTGAAGGCTGATAGCTTACTGAATTTATCACCAGATAATCTACATCCCAGAGTTTCAAAAACCTTACATAGGTTTACACAGATGATTTAGAGTTGGGGACCAAATATAGTGTGTCAAGTTCACAGATGATACTAAGATGAGTAATAGAGCAAAGTATGCAGAGAACACTGAAAGTCTTGTTATGGAGAAAATATAGAGAATCACCAGGAGACGCAGAGAGTTCTTCAAGAAGTAGGTCTTTTATTTGCAAACAAAAAACCGTGACACTGAGAAAGCAGATTCTCGAATGCCCATAAACCTCAGGGTCTGTGGATTTTTATATCTTTTTTTAATCATGTTTCTGTTAGCTTATCAGCATGTCCAACTATATTAATCAAAGTACCTCACTGTAGCTACACAATAAACCAGTAATGGTAGTTCCCATTATCTCTTTAGTTGTACAATCTACTTAATGTTATTCTAAAGTCAGGGTTAGATATTTATTGCTAACTCTGCAACAGTGATCTTCCATCCCAAACTAACCTGTCATGATAGATATTTAGCTATTCCATCTATTACAATAGTCTCCTGTCTTAAGCCGACTCTGCTAACTATTAATTAGATATTTTAATGTCATGTCCCAAATATTTATGGTCCCAATCCTGTCATAATAACACTTAACAGAGAAACTTGCTTGATTACTTGTGTTATCTCATCTCGCCAAAGATATTTTCAGCCTTAACCTTACTCTGCTAAATGGTGTAAAAGCATTCCACTATTCTTATCCCATCCTGCCTTCCACAGACCACAGATTGCCAGTGGTCTTCATGCTTTAACCCTTCCCATGTTTTCATGTTCTTTATTTTCCAAATTTCCCCCTTTGAGACCTACTGGTCTCACCTAGAGAAAGAAGACAATAAGCTCAGCCCCTCTTGTGCCCAATACAACATAGCTATCCTATGCTATCAATCCGAATTGTCGGAGCAGGGACATACCACCGCTTAGTTTGGCGCAAAGCTGACTGTGATGTAGCATCAAGCTGCGTGTCTGGCAATATAACTACCTCGTGTAGGAGCATTACACCGGCACAGTTACCACTCCAGTCAGCAGCAGCGTTGGGTGCAGCCCTCCTTTCTTATCACACAGCCACCACGTATCTGCCAGTGGGATACATTGAGAATTTAAAACAGCCCCAAATGTGGTGTCCACCTCTAATTCAATTGTATTCCCGCAAAGACCCTTAAAATAGCCATTTCTGCTGGTGTGGAGCCATTTCGCTTAAAGCATTCAAAACTCAACCCTTCCCGTATCCTGAAAGTAGCCACAGGGAACGTGTAATTAGTCTTATTGGTGGACCATTGGGTACTATAGCCACACCACCATTGGAGTTACTGCCTGCCCACGTCATCCTGCTGATAGAATGTAGAGGTCTGAAGTAGAAGGCACTAAAACAGGCAATGCAATGGTCGACTTATAAGACATGGGGACAACATAGTATGAGGGGGTTGCGTTAGTACACAAGAAACAGTCCTGTCTAGTCATCATTACAGCCGTATAGTTTGCCCATTGATACCAGTGATTGTCATGGGCATGTACCCATGTTAGGGCAGCAAGGTCTGCACTTCTAATATGTCTTTGCCTCCCAGCCTGAATGACCCTGGTATTACCAGTCCAGGTCTGCCAAGTTACTGGTCTCCAAGTCTGAGTATGCAGGTAGGGCATCAGAGAGGGGGGTATCAGGGCAACCCCATGTCTTCCCCATCCCTGTTGCCAGGAGAACTATGCTCCACATCTCCATCACAATCATTTCTGGAATGATCAGTATCCCCAAGAACTTCACCTGTACCTTGTTCGGAACCCTGTTGAGGGGTACTAGCCTCCTGTGTAGCCTGCCCGTGTCCAAGTTCCTCGGCCTCAGCTCCACTTACCCCAGTTAGTTGTGCTGGTGGGAGAGCTTTAGTACAATGATTAAAGTGGTACCATATGTGTTGTCCTTCCACTTGGATGGTGGTAGGTCATGCCTTAGTCACTACGAAAGGTCACTCTCTCCTCGGCTCATTGGCATCTCTTTAGGCACTAATATTGGCAGAAGTATCTCCCTACCTTCCATTTCTAATCTTACTGGAGCTGTAAATCGAGTTAACTGATTTCCCTGAGAACCCTACAATTTTAACAAATTTACTTGACATTCCAGCGTCTTTGAAAAACCCGCACGTACACCCAATCCCCGGGTTTAATAGGTCCTTCCTCATTGACAGGTGTTGGTTCCCTTTGTGTTTCCTGCAGGTGGATAGTCTCATGTATCATAGTTAGCTGCTGCATATATTGCTTAAGTTCTAAGCTTAACTGCTCCAAGCTAGGCCCTTTGTATGGGCCTCTCTACCTGGGCACTGGCATAGGTCTACCTGTGAGCATCTCATGCGGTGTTAGATTGGTCATGAGATTAGTCTGCATGCGATAACTCATTAGCGCCAGCGGCAGTGCATCAACCCAATTAAGGTGGGTAGCACGGTGGCACAGTGGTTAGCACTGCTGCCTCACAGTACCAGAGACCCGGGTTCAATTCCCGCCTCAGGTGACAGACTGTGTGGAGTTTGCACATTCTCCCCTTGTCTGTGTGGGTTTCCTCTGGGTGCTCCAGTTTTCTCCCACAGTCCAAAAATGTGCAGGTTAGGTGAATTGGCCATGCTAAATTGCCCGTAGTGTTAGGTGAAGGGGTAAATGTAGGGGGAATGGGTCTGGGTGGGTTGCGCTTCGGCGGGGCGGTGTGGACTTGTTGGGCCGAAGGGCCTGTTTCCACACTGTAAGTAATCTAATCTAAGGTTGGTGTTTAATTTGGTTTTCAATGTCCCATTGATCCTTTCCACCATACCCTGTGAGTGGGGATGATACACGCACCCAAACCTCTGTTTGATTCCCAAAGACTGCAGCACCAACTTAACTACTTTCTGAATGAAGACAGACCCATTGTCTAAGCTGATCTCCAACGGTATACCAAACCTTGGGATACCTTAATTTGTCAGAAATTTCACTACTGTCCCAGTTCCTGGTTTCAACCTTATTTCCACCTGTCTAGCTGATTTCCCTCTCCCCAGATCTGTATCATGCTGCGATCACAAAGCGGCTAGTAATGCATCCAATTGCTCATTACCATATTGATCATCTTCCTGCACTGTCACTGGCATGCTTTGCTGGGGTGTTACCTTGACTTCCTTTGGATTCCTTGTCAAGTTGCAGCATGCTAGGATTTTAATATAGCTGCCATCCCCAGATTCCCAAGCCCCTGTTGTGAGGATATGCCATTCCCTCACTGTTTCTACATGCCTGGCCATAGATCCTAGATTGATACCCCTTATTACTAGTAAAGTTACATGTGGTGCGGTGCCTGATACACTATACCACTTTTCCAGGAATGCATTTCTCTCTATTTGCAGGATCACTCCCTGCTCCACTTCACTTCTCAAATGTTATAGAGTAGTGACTTCCCGCTGCCACTGCCTCTTTAACACCTCATCCTGAGACTCAAATATCACTGTACAGTGGAGCTCAGACTTAGGTGGTCTTGCTTTAGACAACATCGTCAACACTTCTGCTTCCCACATCTCCCAAATGTCTTGAATATTACTTGCTATATCCCCTATCCAATAAACATTAACATCTTTAACCTCTTGCATCACTCATTGTGTATTGGCCTTTTCTATGACCAAGGCCTGCTGTATGCACTCCAATCTTACCTCTAACTGTAGTAAAGCATCCCTACCTAAAAAGTTAATTGGCATCTCTTTAGGCACTAATATTGGCAGAAGTATCTCCCTACCTTCCATTTCTAATCTTACTGGAGCTGTAAATCGAGTTAACTGACTTCCCTGAGAACCCTACAATTTTAACAAATTTACTTGACATGGGAAGGTGAGAGGCATACCGCAGTTCTACACAAGTTTATGTAGCTCCAGATCTATCATCACTGGTGTCTGCCGCCCTTCTATATTCATTTGTATTACTGGTTCTTGATCAGCCTCCCATGCTACTACAAGTGCCCCTTCCCACCCAGGTTCTCAGGGCATCCCTAACACATCCCATACGGTCCTGCTGGGCCCGTAGGTGTCTGGGAAGTGGCCACTGGGGATTCCCGCTGTAGGGCAGAGAGGGCCCGATCCAATAAGGGCAATTTCTCCGAAAGTGGCCTGGTTGGTGGCATCCCCAGCACATCATTTCTGGCCCCCTTTGTGCCTGATTATTTATCATGTACCTTAGATGTGCCCCATTCCTACATCCCTGTCCTTGGGGACCCCCGTTTTGTTTATGCTGTTGTTTAAATCTGCCCTGCCCCGGATACGTCACCTGCGGGAAAGCTTCTCTAAAAACCTCCATTGCTGGCATAGGACTTTCTGGCCCCTGTCTGGCTACCTGATAGGACCCCCCTTGCGCTGGTACTTGGTTCACGCCAGTATTCATTACTGTGTCAGTTCTTGTTGGCAACACCTTTTTAGCCTTTCTTTTTAAGCTCTTCGAGCTGCATTTGCGCCAGCTTCCTTTGCACCTCCTCTTGCTGTTCAGACAGTTTCTTTTTGTCTTTTCGAAACCTTTCAACTGTATGAGCTACATGATCTCTAAATTCTTGGTGGCTCATTGATGAAGAAGGGCTTATGCCCTGTTCCTTTGATGCTGCCTGACCTGCTGTGCTTTTCCAGCAACACATTTCTAGGCTCATTAATGATGTCAGATCCACCACCTCCTCCAGTCTTGACCTGACTTGGGAAGGCAATGCCTCAATGGTGGAATTTTGGAACATTGTGGTCAGCAACTGATTAGTCTCTATGTCTTGCTCTGTTTCCAGTCTCCACTTCTTTAACTGTTTCTCCAAGTATGCAGCCAGGTTTTCACTTTCTCCCAGTGGATCCCCTCTCAGAGCCTGGGGGTCCATTTTGGCTGGATAACAGTCTCTTAAGGCCTGCCATACATTGTGTCTCACTCGATCAAACCCGACCCCATCGATCATTGGATTGTCTGCCGCATTTTTCAAACGGGCTCAGATCATTATTTCCTTTAACTTCGGGAGCCCTACCAACTTCACCAGCAGTGCCTTCAAGTCTCCTATAGCCAGCAATTGCCCTGTGGTTTCATCTTCAAAAGCCCTGATCCACTTTCCTGCTCCTTCATGTAAACAGGGCAGCGCATTCTTCAGCCCTTCCAGATCCTGAGTTCCCCAAGGAATGCATTGTGGGTTTCTCCCCTCTTTTATAAGGAGCGGTAGCATCCTTCCCTGTTAGCCCTTTTTCCATTGACCGACACTACTTCTCAATAAATCCTCCTCAGGCTCTGAGTCCGATGCTATTTCTAATTCCTCCCATTCTTTAGGTACTGGGGTCTTTTTCTTTCCTTGTCTCTCATCATCCCTTTCTGCTTGCTCTGCATCACTTTCACTGCTTTTCTCTTTAGCCCTTCTTTTGTATCGCATTGAGTATTCCTCAATTGCTTTTTGTTTCCTTAGCCCATGCAGCACACTAATCTCATATTTCAGCTTTTCCTGCTCTCATTGTATGGCTTTTATTTGCTCCTGCTTGTCCCTTTTCTTTCTTTCTCTTCTTTCCCTCAGTTCATTTTTGTCTTCCGCACTTCCATCCTATTCTAACTGTTCTTCTATTTCTAATGTTCCCTTTATTACTGGACACTGCTTCGCTGCCTCTTCATTTGAGTAGGGAGGAGGTCTATTCAACTCCTCCACATCTGGGTGAGGCGGGGGGGCTGATTACTGCTTTTCTGTTTCCTGAAACTGCTCAGCTTGTTCTTTTGCAGCTTTCCTAGTCACCACAGGTGCCTGACAAGCTACCTTCAGTTCCTCACCCTCTTTCCCGAAAAGTTTCAGTATTTCCATCTCCAGATCCTCTTTTTTGGTTTCTATTTTTAGATTTATCTTTCGGCTTATAGTTCTTAATTAGTCCTTCCATCTCATTGCACATATGTATATCAAAGATACCTTCTTTTGGCCTTTTAGTCAATAAATCCTTAGTTCCCTTTTCCCATTTCTCAGAAATTTTTACAATATCATTTCTTGCCACTGGAAATTTCTTACTCAGTTTCTCAACTGCAGTCCGTTTATCCATTCTAACATATATTTCAGTCCAGCTAATGTATTATCTTTGCTGTCATAAATCACTTCCTCATACCATTCAAGTCTGGTAGGGCTTTGTCAGTCATATAAGCAATCCCTAACTTTATAACTTGCAATTGTCCCTTCTATCAATCCTAAATGTCCTCAATTGCAGTTAGTTAATACAAACAACCTATTCTCATTCATTCAGCCTAAACCAATCTAACACTTCACCTTCAAAATGCACCAATCACTAACAGTTTCTTAAGAAATTTCTCTCTCAAAAAAAATCTTAAATTCTAACAGTGTAAAATAAAATCAAAATACTCCTGGATCTTGAGCTCCAGGGAAACAAAACACAAACATTTAACCACCAATAAACAATTATACATACAAATCAGATCACAATGATTAAACTATAAACTCCCTCTCACACACACACAGAATTTCTGCAAGCTACAGCTGCTCTCTCTCTCTCTCTCTATCACACACACACACCCTTGCTGCTAACAGCCAAGAACATGGCTGTAAATCAATCTCTGTCAGCCAGAGCCTTACTTAAACAGACCCTTTGTTCATTTCCAAAAGTCCTATTATCCTACAGGCCTTATCTAAAACATTTAACAGTCTAGTAACATTATAACACTATGACTATTCTCTGCAATTTTACTTTTAATCATCCACTACCAATCTGCCGGTGTTCTAAACAGGTCTACCAGTGCTTCCAGTAAAACAATTTCCCCATATTTATTCTGCCCTATCTATCTATAGGGTCTTACAAAACAATTGCCCCTTCTTTATTCTGCCCTGTCTTTCTATAGGGTTTACAAAACAATTGCCCCTACTTTATTCTGCCCTGTCTTTCTATAGGGTTTACAAAACAATTGCCCCTTCTTTATTCTGCCAAATCTATCTATAGGGTCTTATATACACCACCGTGGACTTTTTACTCAGACAATTGCTACGTTTTATTCTTACTCACCCCCTACCCCACTGCGCAGTTTTCTTGACCAATTCTCCACGTCTCCTTCAGCAGCAATTTACCTCTTGCCTTTGGATATTGGATCGAAGAGCCCCTCCGGCAGGTTCCCGCACCTCCAAGTCCCCAACGACCACTCCAAGCCAACAAAATGTAGTCCGAATTCATCAAAAATGCTAACCTTTTTTTGTTAAGTACCCTTATTCTGTCAGTCTCGGGAATGCCCCCGGTGGACCAAGAAGCGCTCTGTTACTGCTGCCCTCTATCCAGGTGGGTCTCTGCACGACCCTGCTCGCAGCGCCAAATTTGTTGTGGAGAAAATATAGAGATGGAGAAAATATAGAGAATCACTAGGAGACGCAGAGAGATCTTCAAGAAGTAGGTCTTTTATTTGTAAACAAAAAACCGTGACACTGAGAAAGCAGATTCTCGAATGCCCATGAACCCCAGGGGTCCGTGGATTTTTATATTTTTTTAATCATGTTTCTGTTAGCTTATTAGCATGTCCAACTATATTACCAAAGTACCTCACTATAGCTACACAATAAACCAGTAATGGTAGTTCCCATTATCTCTTTAGTTGTACATTCTACTTAATATTATTCTAATGTTATGGTTAGATATTTATTGCTAACTCTGCAACAGTGAATTTCCATCCCAGACTAACCTGTCATGATAGATATTTAGCTATTCCATCTATTACAATAGTCTCCTGTCTCAAGCTGACTCTGCTAACTATTAATTAGATATTTTAATGTCATGTCCCAAATATTTATGGTCACAATCCTGTCATAATAATATTTAACCTGCTTGATTCTTGTGTTATCTCATCTTGCCATAGTGATCTTTCAGCCTTAACCTTACTCTGCTAATTGGTGTAAGAGCATTCCACTATTCTTATCCCATCCTGCCTTCCACAGACCACAGATTGCCAGTGGTCTTCATGCTTTAACCCTTTCCATGCTTTCATGTTCTTTATTTGCCATAGTGTGCAGGGGGATATGGTTAGGTTGAGTGAGTGGGCAAGGCTCTGGCAGGTGGAGTACGAAGAACAAAGTACAACTCAGCACAAGAACAGGCCCTTCGGCCCTCCAAGCCTGCGCTGCCACATTCTTCCCTTTCATACTAAAACTGTCTTCACTTACAGGATCCATATCCAATGTTAGTAAATGTGAGGTAATCTATTTTAGTTGGAATAACAGCAAAATTAACAAATATCTAAATGGTGGGACAAAGCGAAGACTGCAGATGCTGGAGGCATCTAAATGGTGAAAACTTGCAGTAAGCTGCTGTGCAGAGGGACCTGGGTGTCCTTATGTATGAATCAGAAAAAGTTGGTTTACAGATGCATCAGGTAACTAAGAAAGCAAATGGAATATTGTCCTTCATTGCCAAACCTGGATGTACTGGCGCTGGAGGGTTCACTAGGTTGCTTCCAGAATTGAGAGGGTTGGCTTATCATAGAATCATAGAATACCTACAGTGTGTAAACAGCCCATTTGGCCCACCAAGTTCACTCTGACCCTCTGAAGAATATCCCACCCAGACCCATTCCCCTACCCTATTTCACTACATTTCCCCTGACTAATGCACCTAGCCTCCATGTCCCTAAACGCTATGGGCAATTTAACATGGCCAATTGGCCTAACCTGCACATCTTTGGACCGTGGGAGGAAACCGGAACAAACTCCACACATACAGTTGCCTGAGGCTGGAATCAAACCTAGGTGTTGTGAGGCAGTGGTGCTAACCACTGAGTACATTTGGGACTATACTCATTGGAATTTAGAAGAATGAGGAGGGATCTAATAGAAACATATAAGATTGTGAAAGGAATAGTTAAGATAGAAGCAGAGAGGTTGTATCCACTAGAACTAGGGCATAGCCTCAAAATAAGGGATAGCAGATTTAGGACTGAGTTGAGGAGGGACGTCTTCTCCCAAAGGATTGTGGATCTGTGAAATTCTCTGCCTAATGAAGCAGATGAAGCTACCTCGTTGAATGTTTTTAAAGCAAAGATAGACAGATTTTTTAACAGGAAAGGAATTAAGGGTTATGGTGAGTGGGAGGATAAGTGGAACTGAGTCCAAGAACAGATGAGCCATGATCTTATTGAATAGTGAGCAGGCTCAATGAGCTTATTTCTTTTGTTCTTATATTTTATACAGACAAAAGTAAATGATATAGAGATTTTTTGAGTGAAGGGGCAAAGATTCAGCCAATGGAGTATAATATGGGAAAATATAAAATTGTCTATTTTGGCGGGAAAGATAACATGATAATATTATGTAGATGGTGAGAGTTTGTAGAGATCTGGGTGTCCTCATGCATGCAAGTATTGAGTAAATCTAATCGGATGTTAGCATTTATTGCAAAGGAAATTAAATACAAAAGTAAAGAAGTTGATCTTCAGTTATAGAGGGTACTGATGACAGCACATCTGAAGTATCAGGCACAATATTAGTCAGCTTATTTAAGGAAGGATATAAAAGCATTGGGAGGAAATTTTCAGATTTCTATTTGAGTTTCTTCCTCTTGGCAACCAGATCACATGTTCATATTTTGGAGCAAAGGTGTTCTTATCAGGACTCCATCTCCATCTCCTTTTCAGTCTGTTTTAAACAGAACTGTCTTGTAAAGGCCAGTATTCATGATATTTCCCCCAAAAAACGTAGCAATAATGATTTTTATCCCTTATTGATATCAAAATATAACAAATTGCACCATTGTAAACAACTGAAGAACAAATGTATTACACACTGTAACATTCTTCCTCTTGTGACACATTTTGCAATTATTCATATCGTGATGGTAATATTCTATGGCCTAGTCCGTAACAACTAGCTGCATGCGGTCATTTAAATTTAAAATCCAGTGTGAGTTCTGAAAGTCTCAACTGTCTTTTAAATGAGAATTTAATTTACTACTGGGTCAGTTGATTTTCTCTCAATATTTGTAAAATATTTTTATTTTCATTTTGCTTAGGCAGTGCAGCTTTTCTGTATTCTTGGCCAGAAGACTATATTGTGGTTCTACATTTTTCATGTTGCTTTCCAAAATCTGTATTGGATTGTGCATAGTCTAATCCCTGAGATAATATATGTGATGGGACCAAATGCTTCACAAATTGTTAGGTCTGGTTAACTTTATCAAGAGCAACTTTAGTAATTGCTGCCAAGCCACCTGGCTTTTGAATACTGGTGGCTGTGAATTGTAAACAAAAGAGAAATCCCCTGTCCACATTCTGGGTTCAATAATTTTCTTTATCCTTCTTTAAAGCCAGACACTAAGGGCTTTCAATTTGCAACACAGACTTCTGTTCAGTTTTTAATGCCTTCAATGTCTGCAATTGTTTTAATGTCTTAGTCTGTGAAAAACATTTCAACCAGCAAATCACCTGACAAGTGACGAAGGATAATTGAATTAATCTCATCCTGTCTCATCTTTATCATTCCTGATGAAGGGCTTTTGCCCGAAACGTTGATTTTCCTGCTCCTCGTATGCTGCCTGAGCTGCTATGCTTCTCCAGCAACCACTCTAATCTTGACTCTGATCTCCAGCATCTGCAGTCCTCACTTTCACCTGTTTGTATTCTGTCAGGTCTGCTTGAACTGAAAGAGATCATAAATTATTTTTTACAAATCTTTTATTGTTTTATTTTGCTTGTGCCATTCATGTAATGCAAGTTGATTACAAGCTTTGGAAAATTCTAGTCAGCAGAAACCAAGACAGAGCTCAAACACCATCTTCATGGAATCTCACAGTCTTATAATGTGTAGACCTCACAGTCAACAAACGCAAGAGAATAGTAAACATGTCTTTCTATCAAGGTCAGGTTAAAAAAAATGTGCACTATATACACATTATGCTTGAAATGGCATGAATGATCCATCGTCTAGCTCGTACAATGACCAGAGGCATAGAAGCTGCCCAGGAAACTAAATTAACTCATTTCAAAAGTCTTCCATATAAGCAAAATTTCTCTGGTTTCTGAAAAGTTTAATCATAATTTCTGGACCCATTTTTGCAGTCTCTTAAGAATTCTTTTGCTGTTAACATTAAGTCAGGCTGCTAAGAATCTAACCAGCTGCTAATATTCAGTATGCTTTTACAATCCAAATCAGTTACGTCTACAAGATCATCAATGGAACAGCCAGACTCCAGGCATGCCTCAAGTCCAAATAAGCCTCCTTGAAACCTAGTTCCAAATGTCTTATATTGTATTTAATTGAAAAGTGAACCAAGTGTCTACACACACCAATCTCATTTGCTGCATCATTGTCAATTTTAAAAAGGAATCCTGTAACTCTTGCCCTTCCTAGCTAAAACTGAACTACCTGCCTTATCCTCCTTGACTGTCTGATGATCACATAATCACTTTCTTCCCAAAGCCCCTTATTCTATGAGGTGACCATCTGCAGAAGAATATAGCTGCCTGGCTAACTGCAGTAATGCTAGCTATTGCTTTAGCTCCTCGAACTGATGACATTTCCTGCACGTGATTGTCTAGGACACAAGAAATGTCCTGGAGTTCATACATGCTACAGGATGTATGCTTGATAGGGGCGGTATGGTGGCTCAGTGGTTAGCACTGCTGCCTCACAGCACCAGGGAGCCGGGTTCGATTCTAGCCTCGGGTGACTGTCTGTGTGGAGTTTGCACATTCTCCCCGTGTCTGTGTGGGTTTCCTCTGGGTGCTCCGGTTTCCTCCCACAGTCCAAAGATGTGCAGGTAGGGTGAATTGGTCATGCTAAATTGCCCACAGAGTTAGGTGCATTAGTTAGGGGGAGTAGGTCTGGGTGGGTTACTCTTTGGAGGGTCAGTGTGGACTTATTGGGCCAAAGGGCCTGTTTCCACACTGTAGGGAATCTAATCTTCCATAACTCCACTGATTAGATTATTACACTGAAAGCTGTGAAACAACATTGTACATTACTCTGAATCACACAGTACTAAAAACAGCTTGACGTAACTGTGCAGTTGATATTCCTCGGCCAGTCCGCTGTACAGATTGCACAAAATGGGTGTGGAAGCCTTGTTGGAATGTTAGAGCTTTCTTTCTAGATGCTTTTAAAGGGAAGTTATAAAAGCACATAATGTAAAACAAAAGAGCGGAGGGATAGGGTTGGGTGAAGTAAGATTGGAGGATGTCTGTGTGGCGCGTGATCATTGATTTGGATATGTTGAGCCAAATGGAAATGTTTGATGTAATTGTAACAAGAGGATAATATTGAGATCTGATTATCTGCAGTATAACACTTGTTGTATTTCACCACATAGGTACATTGCCATCATCCACCCTTTGAAGCCCAGGCTGTCGTCCAGCTCAACTAAGCTAGTGATTGGGGTTATTTGGTTCCTGGCCCTGGCTCTAGCATTCCCACAGTGTTTCTATGCCCGCATTGTGCAATCAGAAAGCCGCGTGATCTGTAAGGTGGACTGGCCTGGGGATGTCGGAGGACAACATCAATTGACGTAAGAATATATTATCAGTTCCTTCCACTGGTAACTCTACTGCTACAAACGTTACTAATTGTGTACATTTACAAATGAGGACAATTATCCAAAAATAATTTCCACAATTTCATGGGGGAAAATAACATTCTCAAATCTGTCGAAATTTTCATCTCAAGCAACCTACAATTTATGGTGCAAGGACATGAGCCACTTGTAATTAGAAATTATGTGCAAATAACTGTGTTTCATTGGAAGAACCTATAACAGTATTATAGGTTTGAACTTTTGTTGGTTTGAGGAATTGGTAATTGTGCTTTAACTTGTGATTTGAAAGCTGGTAAGGATCAGAGAAAAGCATTTGCTTTATTATTATCCAAACTGATTGCTGGGTTCCAGTTATGTCAAGGCTGTTTTTGTTGCTATCATTCCAGCATAACACAGTTGATGACCAGTAATGCCCCAACATGTAAGGGTTTTGATTCCTTTATCTTTGTGACCACCTGCAACTGACCTGATTCCCAGATTAAGTTTCTGTACTTTTCTAGGACCACGGAATGTTTCAGTAAAATCCAGCTAAGATTTGCCAGATGACTATGGGTGCAGCATTTGCCATAGTATGGCAATTCAGAGTGATTCTGTTATGTTCTGTCTTTACATCATTTGGCACTGTCACTGCATGAAACGGGACAGACTTTGAATAGGGCTAGCAATTCAAGAGTCAGCATCCATGAGGTGCTGTGGGCCTTCTACAGCAGCAGAACTGAACCCCAGCACAATCTGTAACCTCATGGCCCAGCATATCCCCATTCAACTCTTACCATCAAGCCAGGGAATCAATTCTAGTTCAATGAAGAGGACAGGAGGACATGCCAGGAGCAGCACCAGACATATCTGAAGATGAGGTGTCAACCTGGTAAAGCTACCAAACATGACTACTTGCATGCCAAGCAGCAAGTGACAGAAAAAAACTAAATGATCCCACAATCAATGGATCCAATCTAAGCTCTGCAACCCTCCCACATGCAATTATGAATGGCGGTGGACAATGGAGGAGAAGGCTCCACAAATGACTCTATCCTCAATGATGGAAGAGCCTAACACGCCAGTGCAAAAGATAAGGCTAAAGCATTTGCAGCAAGACATGCTGAGTGGATGATCTATTTCAGCCTCCTCCAGTGGTCCCCAGCATCACAGATAACAGTCTTCAGCCAATTTGATTCACACCACATGATGTCAAGGATACAGCAAAAGCTATAGACCCTGACAATATTCCAGCAATTGTGCTGAAGACTTGCTTTCCAGAATTGGTAGCTCCCTGAGCCAATCTCTGGCATCCACCTGACTGTGTGGAAAATTGCCCAAGTATGTCCTATAATCAAAAAGCATGACAAATCCAACCCAGCCAATTACCACTCCATCAGTCTACTGTTGATCATCAGTAAAGTGCTGGAAGATGTCATCAACAGTGCTATTAAGCAGTACCTGCTCAGCAAAAACCTGCTCAGTGACACATAGTTTGAGTTTGCCAGGGCCACTCACCTCCTGACCTCACTACAGCCTCACTTGGTTCAAACATGGACAAAAGGCCTGAGTTCCATAGGTAAGGTGAGAGTGGCAGCCCTTGACATCAAGGCTGCATTCAACCAAGTGTGGCATCAAGGAGCCAAAACAAAACTGGAATCAATGGGAATCGGGTGAAGTTCTTTGCTGGTTTGAGTCATGTCTGGCACATAAGAAGACGGTTGTGATTGTTGGAGGCCAGTCATCTCTGCTCCAGGATGTCTCTACAGGAGTTCCTCAGGATAATGTCCTAGGCACAACCATCTTCAGCTACTTCATCAATGACCTCCCCTCCACCATAAGGTCAGAAGTGGGAATGTTTGCCAGTAATTGCACAATATTCAGCACCATTTGTGATTTCTCAGATGCTGAAACAGTCCATGTTCAAATACATAAAATCTGCACAATATCCAGGCTTGGGCTAATAAGTGGCAAGTAATGTTCATGGCACACAAGTGCTGGGCTGTAACCATCACCAACAAGAGACAATCTAATTACTGGTCCTTGACATTGAATGGTGTTACCATCACTGAATCACCTACTATTAATATCCTTTAGGTTACCATTTACCAGTAACTCAACTGAACTTAGCAGGTAAACATAATGGCTACAAGAGTAGGTCAGAGGCTAGGAATATTGTGGTGAGTAACTCACTTCCTGACCCCTCAAAACCTGTCCACCATCTACAAGACACAAGTCAGGAGTGTGATGGAATACTGCACACTTGCCTGGATGGCCCACCATCTACAACACACAAGAAAGTTAAAGCCATTCAAGACAAATCAGCCCACTTGATTGGCATAGAAATTAGAACTTTACAGTGTAGTATAAGCCCTTTGGCCCCCGACCTGTGAAACCAATCTGAAGCCCATCTAACCTACACTATTCCATTATCATTATGTCTATCTAATGACCATTTAAATGCCCTTAAAGTTGGCGATTCTACTAATGTTGCAGGCAGGCCATTCCATGCCCCTACTACTCTTTAAGTAAAGAAGCTACCTCTGACATCTGTTCTATATCTATCACACCTCAAATTAAAGCTATGTCCCCTTGTACTAGCCATCACCATCTGAGGAAAAAGGCTCTCACTGTCCACTCTATCTAACCCTCTGATTATCTTATATGTCTCATTAAGTCATCTCTCGAACTTCTTCTCTCTAACAAAAACAGTCTGAAGTTCCTCAGCCTTTCCTTGTAAGGCCTTCCCTCCATACCAGGCAACATCCTAGTAAATCTCCCCTGAACCTTTTCCAAAGCTTTCACATCCTTCCTATAATGCGGTGACCAGAAATGTACACAATACTCCAAGTGCGGCCGCACCACAGTTTTGTACAGCTGCAGCATGACATCATGGCTCAGAAACTCAATCCCTCCAGTAATAAGAGCTATGCCTTCTTAATAACCCTATCAACCTGGGTGGCAACTTTGTGTGATCTATGTACATAGATACCAAGATCTCTCTGCTCATCTACACTACCAAGAATATTATCATTAACCCAGTACTCTTTATTCCTGTTGCTCCTTCCAAAGTGAATCACCTCACACTTTTCTGCATTAAACTCCATTTGCCACCTCTCAGCCCAGCTCTGCAGCTTATCTATGTCTATCTGTAACTCACAACATCCTTCGGCACTATCTACAACTCTACCGACCTTAGTGTCTTCCGCAAATTTACTAACCCATCCTTCTACGCCCTCATCCAGGTGGCCCCAAAATAGATCCTTGCGATATACCAATAGTAACTGAACTCCGGGATGAACTTTTCACATCAACCACCACCCTCTGTCTTCTTTCAGCTAGCCAATCTCTGATTCCAAACTGTCAAAACACTCTCAATCCCATGCCTCCATATTTTGTGCAGAAGCCTACCTTATCAAACTCCTCACTAAAATGCATACACACCACATCAACCGCTTTACCCTCATCCACCTGTTTGATTGCCTTCTCAAAGAAGTCAAGTCTGAGGGGAAATTGCGCTCTTTGAAGAAGGAGGCCATCTGGGTTGTGCCGGTATTGGAACTGGTCCTCCTGGGAGCAGATGCGGTAAAGGCAAAGGAATTGGAAATATGGAATGGCGTTTTTACAGAGGGCAGGGTGGGAAGAGGTGTAATCTAGGTAGCTGTGGGAGTCAGTCTGTTTATAGTATACGTCCGTGTTGAGTCGGTCGTCCGAGATAGAGATAGAGAGGTCTAGGAAGGGGAGGGAGGAGTCTGAGACGGTCCAGGTAAATTTGAGGTCAGGGTGGAAGGTGTTAGTAAAGTGGATGAACTGTTCAACTTCCTCGTGGGAGCACGACGTAGCGCCAATACAGTCATCAATGTAGCGGAGGAAAAGGTGGTGCCAGTGTATCTGCGGAAGATGGGCTGTTCCACATATCCAATGAAGAGGCAGGCATAGCTAGGGCCCATGCGGGTGCCCATGGCTACTCCTTTGGTTTCCCCTCAAACGTGGTTGACGATGCTCTCCACCGCATCTCCTCCACTTCCCGCTCCTCCGCCCTTGAACCCCGCCCCTCCAATCGCCACCAAGACAGAACCCCACTAGATAGGATGCATAGCCAAGATTTTCTTCCTGGGGTGGGGGAGCCCAAAACTGGAGGGTAGACATTTAACGTGACGGGGAAGATTTAAAAGGGACCCAAGGGACAACTGTTTCAGACAGAGAGTGGTCTGTCTATGGAATGAGCTGCCAGAGGAAGTGGTGGAGATAGGTCCAATTACATCTGGGTGGGTACGTGAACAGGAAGGGTTCAGCAAGTTTGGAGAAGATTTGTAGCTCAGGTTGAGGTTCTGAATGTCGGTTTGCTCGCTGAGCTGGAAGGTTCATTTTCAGATGTTTCGTCACCCTACTAGGTGACACCCTCCAGCCACAGGGGATGAATGCGGATTTCTCCAGCTTCCTCATTTCCCCTCCCCCACCTTTTCTCAGTCCCAGCCTTCAGACTCAGCACCGCCTTCTTGACCTGCAATCTTCTTCCCGACCTCTCCGTCCCTACCCCCTCTTCGGCCTATCACCCTCACCTTAACCTCCTTCCACCTATCGCATTCCCAACGCCCCTCCCCCAAGTCCCTCCTCCCTACCTTTTATCTTAGCCTGCTGGGCACACCCTCCTCATTCCTGAAGAAGGGCTTATGCCCGAAACGTTAATTCTCCTTATCCTTTGATGCTGCCTGACCTGCTGCGCTTTTCCAGCAACACATTCTTAAGCTCTGATCCCCAGCATCTGCAGTCCTCACTTTCTCCTGGCCCCAATCTTACTCTAGTCATTCTCTTATTCCTGATATACCTATACGGCCTTAGGGTTTTCCTTGATCCTATCCACCAACAACTTCTCATGGCCCCTGCTGACTCTTCTTAGTTCTTTCTTTAGGTCTTTCCTGGCAAACTTGTAACTCTCAAGCACCCTAACTGAGCCTTTACGTCTCATCCTAACATGAGCCTTCTTCCTCCTTTTGACAAGAGCTTCAATTTTTTTAGTAAACCATGGCTCCCTCACTCGTCAACTTCCTCCCGGTCTGACAGGTACATAGTTATTAAGGAAACGCAGTAGCTGTTCCTTGAACAAGCTCCACGTTTCAATTGTACCCATCGCCTACAGTTTCCTTCCCCATCCTATGCATCCTAAATCTTGCCTAATTGCAATGTAATTGCCTTTCCCCCAGCTCTTACTCTTGCCCTGCATTATATACCTCCCCCTTTCCATAGCTAGAGTAAACATAATCAAATTGTGGTCACTATCACCAAAGTGCTCACCTATCTCCAAATCTAACACTTGGCCTGGTTTATTACCCAGTACCAAATCCAATGTGGTCTCGCCCCTCGTTGGCCTGTCTACATATTGTGTCAAGAAACCCTCCTGCACACATTCGACAAAAACTGACCGATTTAAAGTACTCGACCTCTAGTATTCACTGACAATGTTTGGAAAGTTAAACTCCTCCGTAACAACTACTCTGTCACTCTCACTCCTATTGAGAATCATCTTTGCTATGCTTTCCTCTACATCTCTGGAATTATTTGGAGGCCTATAGAAAATTCCCAACAGGGTGACCTCTCCTTTCCTGTTTCTAACCTCAGCCCGTACTACTTTAGTAGATGTGAACTCAAATGTCCTTTCTGCCTCTATAATGCTGTCCTTGATTAACAATGCTGCACCTCTCCCTCTTTTACTTTCTTCTCTGTTCTTACTGAAACATCTAAATCCCGGAACCTGCAACAACTATTCCTGTCCCTGCTCTACTCATGTCTCCGAAATGGCCACAACATCGAAGTCCCAGTTACCAACCCATGCTGCAAGTTCACCCACCTTATTCTGGATGTTCCTAGCATTGAAATAGACACATTTAAAGTCAACTTCTTGCTTATCGGTGCCCTCCTAACTTTCTGTATGAGCCTACTGTGGGGAACTTTATCAAATGCCTTACTGAAATCCATATACATCACATCCCCTGCTCAACCTTCATCAGCGTGTTTCGTCACATCCTCACAGAACTCAATAAGGCTTGTGAGGCATGACCTGCCCCTTACAAAGCCATGCTGACTATCTTTAATCAAATTATGTTTTTCCAAATAGTCATAAATCCTATCTCTCAGAATCCTTTCCAGTACCGTGCTTACCACAGATGTAAGATCGACTGGTCTGTAATTCCCAAGGGTTTCCTTATGCCCTTTCTTGAACAGAGGAACAACATTTGCCTCCCCCCAATTATCCGGTACTACTCATGTGGAGAGTGAGGATGCAAACATCATTGCTGGAGGCGCAGCAATGTCATTCTTCACTTCCTGTAGTAACCTTGGATATATCTGGTCTGGCCCTGGGGACTTATCTATCTTGATGCTTCCCAGAATTTCCAGCACATCCACTTTCTTAATATCAATCTGTTCAAGCCTATTAACCTGGTCCGTGGTGTTCTCACTATCAACAAGAATCTCTCTCAAAATTATGAGGGGCATAGATAGGGTAGAGAGGCAAAATCTTTTCCCTGGGGTCGGGGAGTCCAGAACTAGAGGACATAGATTTAGGGTGAGAGGGGAAAGATATAAAAGAGACCTAAGGGGCAGCTTTTTCACGCAGAGGGTGGTACGTGTATGGAATGAGCTGCCAGAGGATGTGGTGGAGGCTGGTACAATTGCAACATTTAAGAGGCATTTGGATGTGTCTATGAATAGGAAGGGTTTGGAGGGATATGGGCTGGGTGCTGGCAGGTGGGAGTAGATTGGGCTGGGATATCTGGTTGTCATCTGGTTGGACGAAGGGTCTGTTTCCATGCTGTACACCTCTATGACTCTATGACCTCCCCTACCTCTTCAGACACCAGCACAAGTTCCCTCCACTATCCCTGATTTGCCCTACCCTCTCTCTGATCATTCTTTTATTCCTCACGTAAGTGTAGAAAGCCTTTCGGTTTTCCCTAATCCTTCCCACCAAAGCTTTTTCATGCTCCCTCCTAACTCTCCTCAGTCCATTTTTGAGTTCTTTCCTAGCTACCCTATAATCGTCTAAAGCTGTACCAGATCTTTGCTTTCTCAACCCTAAGTAAGCTTCCTTCTTCCATTTGACGAGAAGCTCCTCTTCTCTTGTCATCCAAGGCTCCTTCACCTTACCATTCCTTGCCTGTCTCAGTGGGAGACAAAATTATCTTATACTTGAAACAAGTGCTCCTTAAACAGTCTCCACACTTCTGTTATGCATTTCTTGTAGAACAATTGTTCCCAATTTATGATCCACTGCTCCTGTCTATTAGCAATATAATTTCTCATTACTCAATTAAATATCTTCCTATACTGTCTGCTCCGAATCCTCTGCATGGCTATGGTAAAGATAAGGCAATTGTGGTCATTGTCACCGAATGCTCTCCCATCGAGAGATCTGACACCTGGCCTGGCTTGTTGCCCAGCACCAAATCCAATATGGTGCCCCCTTCCCCCCCCCCCACCACACTGTCAGCCTGAGTCAGAAATCCTTCCTGAACACACCTGACAAAAACAACTCCATTCAGGCGATTTACACTAAGGAGGTTCCAATCAATATTGGGGAAGTTGAAGTCACCCATAACAACAGCTCTGTTACATCTGCACCTTTTCAAGATCTGCTGTCCTGTTTTTCTTCCATCTCTCTGCAGCTATTGGGCTTTCTAGAACATAGAACATAGAACAGTACAGCACAGAACAGGCCCTTCAGCTCACGATGTTGTGCCGACCATTGATCCTCATGTATGCACCCTCAAATTTCTGTGACCATATGCATGTCCAGCAGTCTCTTAAAAGTCCCCAATGACTTTGCTTCCACAACTGCTGCTGGCAACTCATTCCATGCTCTCACAACTCTCTGTGTACAGAACCCACCTCTGACATCCCCTCTATACTTTCCTCCAACCAGCTTAAAACTATGACCCCTCGTGTTAGCCATTTCTGCCCTGGG
>NC_057755.1:12794522-12800542 GCF_004010195.1 Chiloscyllium plagiosum | reverse complement strand
TCTCACGACTCTTAAACTCAATCCTCCTGTTAATGAAAGCCAAAACACCATATGCTTTCTTAACAACCCTGTCCATTTTAAGGGATCTATGTACCTGCACCCCAAGATCCCTCTGTTCCTCCACACTGCCAAGAATCCTATCCTTATTCCTGTACTCAGCTTTCAAATTCGACCTTCCAAAATGCATCACCTCACATTTATCCAGGTTGAACTCCATCTGCCACCTCTCAGCCCATCTCTGCATCCTGTCAATGTCCCGCTGCAGCCTACAACAGCCCTCAATAATGTCAACGACACCTCCAACCTCTGTGTCATCTGCAAACTTGCTGACCCATCCTTCAATCCCCTCATTCAAGTCATTAATAAAAATTACAAACAGTAGAGGCCCAAGGTCAGAATGCTGTGGAACATCACTCACCACTGACTTCCAGGCAGAATATTTTCCTTCTACTACCACTCGCTGTCTTCTGTTGGCCAGCCAATTCTTTTCCAGACAGCTATGTTCCCCTGTATCCCATTCCTCCTGACCTTCTGAATGAGCCTACCATGGGGAACCTTATCAAATGCCTTGCTGAAGTCCATATACACCACATCCACAGCTCGACCTTCATCAACTTTTCTAGTCACATCCTCAAAGAACTCGATAAGGTTTGTGAGGCATGACCTGCCCCCCACAAAACCGTGCTGACTGCATTTAATCAAGCCATGCTCTTCCAGATGGTCATAAATCCTATCCCTCAGAATCCTTTCTAACACCTTGCAGATGACAGACGTGAGACTTACTGGTCTGTAATTGCCGGGGATTTCCCTATTTCCTTTCTTGAAGAGAGAAATTACATTTGCCTCGCTCCAGTCCTCAGGTATGACTCCAGTGGAGAGCGAGGATGCAAAGATCTTCACAAGTGGCGAAGCAATTGCATTTCTCGTTTCCCAAAGCAGCCGAGGACAAATCTGGTCCAGGCCCGGCGACTTGTCAATCTTAATGTTTGACAAAATTTTCAGCTTCCTCTATCTCTATCCATTCCAGCATTCACATCTGCTCTTCAAAGGTTTCATTCACTACAAAGTTTGTTTCTTTAGTAAAGACAGAAGCAAAAAACTCATTTAGGGCTTCCCCTACCTCCTCAGACTCCACACACATGTTCCCTATGCTATCCCTGATCGGCCCTACTCTTTCTTTGACCATTCTCTTATTCCTCACATAAGTGTAAAATGCCTTTGGGTTCTCCCTAATCCGTTCCGCCAAGCCTTTCTCGTGCCCCCTCCTGACTCTCCTCAGACCATTTTTGAGCTCCTTCCTCGTCTGCCTGTAATCCTCTAGAGCTGAGCTTGACCCTAGCTTCCTCCACTTTATGTAAGTTTCCTTCTTCCTTTTGTTGAGAAGCTCCACCGCTCTCGTCATCCAAGATTCCTTTATCTTACCCCATCTTGCCTGTCTCAGAGCAACATATTTATTCATCACTCGCAACAACTGTTCCTTAAACAGTCTCCACATGTCTATAGTCAATTCTATAGAAAATTCCCAATAAAGTGACTGCTCCTTTCCTGTTACTGACTTCCACCTATACTGACTCAGTAGACAAACCCTCCTCAACAACCTCCTTTTCTGCAGCTGTGATTTTAGGCAGTGTAGAGGAACAGAGGGATCTTGGGGTCCACGTACATAGATCCTTCAAAGTTGCCACCCAAGTTGGATAGGGTTGTTAAGAAGGAGTGTGTTGTTTTGGCTTTCATTAACAGGGGGATTGAGTTTAAGTGCTGCAAGGTTTTGCTGCAAATCTATAAAGCCCTGGTTAGACCAAACTTGGAATATTGTGTGTACTTCTGGATGCCTCATTATATGAAGGATGTAGATGCTTTAGAGAGGGTGCAGAGGAGATTTACTAGGATGCTGCCTGGATTTGAGGGCTTGTCTTATGAAGAGAGGTTGAGTGAGCTTTTCACACTGGAAAGGTGACTTGATAGAGGTGTACAAGGTAATGAGAGGCAAAGATAGAGTAGATAGCCAGAACTTTTCCCCAGGGCAGAAATGGCTGTCATGAAGAGTTGTAATTTTAAGGTGATTGGAGGAAGGTATGGGCAGATGTCAGACGTGGATTCTTTACGCAGAGTGGTAGATGTGTGGAATGCACTGCCAGTGAGGGTAATAAAGTCAGAGACATTAGGGACATTTAAGCAACTGCTGGACAAGCACATTGACAGCAATAAATTGAAGGGTGTGCAGATTAGGTTTATCTTAGATTAAGATAAATGCTCGACAGAATATTGTGGACCGAAAGGCATGTACTGTGCCTTACTGTTCTCTGTTCTATTAAATTACTAGAAAAACTCAGCAGGTTAAGCAGCATTGGTGGAGAGAAAAACAGAGTTAACATTTTGAGTCCAGTGATGCTTTGCCACAATTGAAAATAGCTGGAATGGCTGGTACTCATGCTGATGATGGGGCAAGGAGACTGAACAGAATACATGGAGACAGTGCCCAGAGACAGAGAAAATATAGTGATGGCAAACAAAGAGGTTCTGTTAAACTGAGAGAGAAAGAGACAAATGCTAGGTAACAAGAGGTGTTAGTAGTTGAAAATAGGTTAGTGTGCTAGGACCAACCTAGGGGTGTGGGGGAAGGGTAACAAACATAGAGCAAGATGTTCACATTCTGAAATTGGTAAACATGATATTGAGTGTGGTGCGACATTTGAGGCATAAGCTCTTCAATTCTTCTGCTCCTCGGATGCTGCCTGATGTGCTGTGCTTTTCCAGCACCATACTCTTGAATCTGATTTCCACCATCTGCAGTCCTCACTTTCTCCAAACTTGATATTGAATCTTGAAGGCTGCAGAATTCCTAAGTGGAAAATGAGATGCTAGTCTTCCAGCTTGCGCTGAGCTTCACTGGAGCAGTGCAGCAAGCCTGAGACAGAGATGTTGGTCAGGGAACAGGGTGGTGTGTTGAAGTGGCAACTGGAGCTTAGGTCATTTTAAGGACATAGCGTAGGTGTTCTACAAATGTCAAGGGCAGTCACTCTTGCCTCACCTCTGGAATTCAGCCCTTTTGTCCGTGTATGTACTGAGGCTGTAATGAGGTCAAGACCTGAGTGACCCTGGCACAACACAAACTGAGCATTAATGAGCAGGTCATTGAAGTGTTAAAGCATTTGATAGTACTGCCAACAAATTGAACCATTATTTTTCAGATGATCGAGAATATATTGAGAATATTTGGTCAGGTTGGACTGGGTTGACATTTCATAATGCAGCCTGCTGCTCTCTGTGCCACAATGTCAGGAGTTGGAGAGCTTTCTCTAGCACTCTAGTGCTGGGACTTCATTGTCTGCTTTGTAGTGTTCTGCTCATTTCATAGGGATTGGTAATGTGAGTCACGTATGGTGTTTATAATTTTGCCTGTGTACCGTGAGTGAATTGACCTTGCGAGATAACACAAGGTCACTGTCTTAAAACCTTTCATGGCATTCTTACAATCTCTGACACTAAGCAATGTTGCCACTTCACAGAGCTGTCCTTATAGGGAAATCTGATTGAGACAGCGCTTCAGCTCAGTCTCATTGTTGTTGTGAGGTAACTGCTCAGAGAGAATGGAGAAAGGGAAGAGTAGAAACTGGCACTGGGTCAGTGATTGAGGCAGAAGCTGTCATAATTCTAGTTTTGATTGCATCGTGGATGAAGGAATATGAACTGAGCAGGAGTCATGTTTTGAACTTTCTGCTTGTGTCCATGATAAGTACTGACATAGAATGGCTGGCCCAGATGGCCTCTTTTATGTTATAACTGTTGTATATTTGCCGGTTACCAACCGTCTCTTGGAAATAGCTTCCTCTCTGCTGCAGTGTTAAAGATGTACAGGGCATTGGCACAACGCATTGCCCCAGGTAGCTTGGGGTCTCTGTTACAGAAAACCTTCCCACCTCCAATCCTTGGGGTAACAACTAAATTCAGCAGCTAGCCATTTTATTGAGAGACACTTGCTCCTGTTATTGGAAACTCAGTTCAGAGATGCCTAAAAACACAGACACAAATTAGGAGCAGAGAAAAGTTATTCAGTCTCTCAAGCCTGCTTTGCCGTTCTATAAAATCATGGATTATCTTTCAAATCCCACAATCCCATCTATTTCCAATATCCTTTGATTCTCATGCCTAACTGAAATCGATCTACATTGACCTTAAAAGTATTCAAGCAAAGCAAGTTATTTGTGTATCCCACTTCATAGAACCCTTACAGTGTGGAAGCAGGCCATCAGCCCATCAAGTCCACATTGACCCTCCAAAGACCATCCCACCCAGACTCACACCCCTATCCAATACCTATAACCCTGCATATCCCATGCCTAATCCACCTAACCTACACATCCCTGGACACTACAGATTATTTAGCATGGCCAATCCACCTAACCTGCACATCTTTGGTCTCTAGGAAGCCCACACAAACACAATGTGCAAACTCCACACAGGCAGTTGCCCGAGAGTAGAGCCGGGTCCCTGGTGCAGTGAGGCAGCAATGCTAATCACTGAGTTACCATGCCACCCTGCAAAAACTAAGCAACAAATTCCAGAATTAAAGACTGACATAACTGGATAGTCTGATTATTGCAGAGCTGTGCTAATTGTAAGTTTATGGAATTTGAAATCAAATGATTGCAATAACTTCATTGTAATAAGTTAAACATTCATAATTCCTTCATTTTGAATGTGCCACTATTGTTCCACTATGTGCCATTGCAGCTAGCAGGTGAAGGATTGGTTTTCAGGAAGCCTGAAATACATAATGCTGGTGACCTTCCCCTGTGCTGAGCATAGAAAAAGTGTGCGGCGTAAGTGCATTAACTCTATGCACTTGTTGCTCCTAGTACTGAGACCATTGCACTCAATACATTGTAATAAAGTACCTCCAAATGGCAGGAGGGAGGCAAGAGAAAGATTCCAAGGAATCCAGCATGCAGCAGTACCTCCCTCAATGTCCCAAAATTCCACTGATTGTTTCCAGTTATGGCAATGGAAGCATGAATTTAGCTCCTAGTCTTTTGAGAACATGCAGAGGAAGAGGCAACAGGAACTCTTTTACTTCATTCTCTAGCTTGCTTGGGAACAGACATGGGTTCAGTAAGCACAGAGTAAGGAAATTAATATCAGGGAGCACAAGATCCCTTCAATTAGAAGCTGATATTTTTCTTTCGGATTAAGGGAAAAATATCAAGAAATGATGTCCTTTTCAGCCTTACAATGCTCTTTGGCTTTCCCAGTTGAGCAGAGAGAAGGTAGGAGTCTCTGCTGAGCATCTGCAGTCATGAGGTATTGGCCCTGAATATTAAAAGGATCCTATCCCTGGGATCTTTCCAGTCAGCGTTCAAATTCCAGCTATGTCACTTATATATAGCGAAACTATCATAATTCTGGATTTTTCCTGTCAGAATGAGACACGTTTAGTTGGTGTACTTATGTGATCTATGTTATGTGTCCTGACAGCTCTCCAAACCTTTAGGTGCTAGGGAGAAGCTGAGTATATGATTAAGAGAGCTAGCTTGGGTTTAGTAGTTGTATATGGATTGGTCAAGTGTAAATGGACTGTTCTGCATTGGCAAAAACTCTGAAAGGTTTCCAGTTTCAACTTTTGCTGGATGATTAATTCCCACTAAAAGCAACATGACAATAACTTGATTATCTGTTTCTTGTGATGTTGTCTGGGGATTAAATATTGGCCAGATCTAGTGCCCATTGGAGACTGATTAGCAAGGTTAGATCTCATGGAATACAGGGAGAACTAGCCACTTGGATACAGAACTGGCTCAAAGGTAGAAGACAGAGGATGGTGATGGAAGGTTGTTTTTCAGACTGGAGGCCTGTGACCAGTGAAGTGCCACAAGGATCGGTGCTGGGCCCTCTACTTTTTGTCATTTACATAAATGATTTGGATGTGAGCATAAGAGGTACAGTTAGTAAGTTTGCAGATGACACCAAAATTGGAGGTGTAGTGGACAGTGAAGAAGGTTACCTCAGATTACAACAGGATC
>NC_057755.1:12785682-12794190 GCF_004010195.1 Chiloscyllium plagiosum | reverse complement strand
AGGGGAAAGATATAAAAGAGACCTAAGGGGCAACCTTTTCACACAGAGGGTGGTACGTGTATGGAATGAGCTGCCAGAGGATGTGGTGGAGGCTGGTACAATTGCAACATTTGAGAGGCATTTGGATGTGTATATGAATAGGAAGGGTTTGGAGGGATATGGTCAGGGTGCTGGCAGGTGGGAATAGATTGGGTTGGGATATCTGGTCGGCATGGAAGGGTTGGACCAAAGGGTCTGTTTCCATGCTGTACATCTCTATGAATCTATGACTCTATGGGATCTTTTATATCCTGCAATAAGGATCTGTTCAATCACATACCAAAGTCAGCACCTTAGTGCAGGACACCCTTAGTACTGCTCTGGATTGTCAAGCACAAAGAGATAGACTAAATGGCACTTTACTGAAGAGTGCACAGTGACAGAGGGACATGGAAATGGGCGTATATTAATCTTTGAAAGTGATAGGGCATATTGAGAGAGTGGTTAGCATGGCAATTGGAATCTTGGCCTTTGTAAATAAAGATAATGACTAAAAAAAGGGACGTTATGCTGAACCTTCATAAATCTCTAGTTGGCTCCATGTAAACTATTCTGTCCAGTTCTGGTTGCTACTTATTAGGAACTGTGTGAGAGTCGTCAAAAAGGTACAGAGATTTGCCAAACTGTTTTCAGAGATGGAGTTTGTTGGAGAGGATGGAATTGTTCTCCTAGCATGAAAAGAGGATTAAGATAGAGGTTTGATAAACATAGGAGAAAGTGAGGACTGCAGATGCTGGAGTACCAGAGTTGAAAAATGTCGTGCTAGAAAACCACAGCAGGCCAGGCAGCATCCGAGGAGCAGGAGAATCGACGTTCCGGGCATAAGTCTTTCTTCAGGAATCGGAATTTGATAAACATATTCAAGATTATTATAGGATCAGAGAAACAAAGTTAAGAACAGGTAAAAGCAAAAATAAAAGCAAATACTGCAGGCATTGGAAATCTCAAATGAGAACTTAAAAAAGAGATTAGGAGAGCTAAAAAGGTATATGAAAGGATACTGGTAGGTAAAATAAAGGAAATTCCCAAGTTGTTTTAAAAATGCATTAAGGATATCGAGGGAAAGAGTAGGGCATATTAAGGACCACAGTGGTAGTTTGTGTGTGGAACAGGATGATGATATAGGTTCAGTTCCAAATGAATACTTTGCATCTGAGTTCACCAATGAGAGAGGTGATATGGATACAGAAATCAGGGAGAAGGTCTGTGATACAGTTAAAGAAATTGCCACAAACAGAGAGGAGATTCTGAGTGGTCTAATAGGCTTAAAAGTGATAAATTTCCAGAGCTGAATGAAATATATCCTGGGTTGTTGAGTGAGGCAAAGGCGGAAATAGCCCGGGCACTGGTAATAATTTTCAATTTCTCTTGGGCCAGAAGACAGGTGCTAATGTGGTATTGTTGTTCATGAAGGGGGCAAGGAATAAACCTGGAGACTACAGGTGATGTCAGTCTAACCTTGTTAATAGGGAAACTGCTGGCAATAATTCTGAGGGACAGAATTAGTCTGCATTTGGAGAGGCAGCAACTAATCAAGAACAATCAGCATGGATTTGTTAACGGAAAATCATGTCTGATCAACTGATAGAAGTTTTTGAAGTGGTGACCTGTGGCCAGTGAAGAATTGAAATTTTTTGCGAATGCTCCTCTTTTGCCTCACTCAACAACGTAGGATACATTTCATTCAGCTATCGAGATTTATCTACTTTTAAGCCTGCCAGACCACTCAGAACATGCTCTTGGTCGATGCTAATTTAAAAAATTATAACACAGACCTTTTCCATGACTTCTATACCTATGTTGTCCCAGTCATTAGTGAACAGCAACATAGAGTGTTAATTTCCAATCCTACCTACATCCTCCAGCTCCACACACAAGTTATCACTGTGGTCCTTAATGGGCCCTACTCTTTGCCTAGTTATCCTTTTACCCTTAATGTACTGTATGATAATTTAGGATTATCTGTTATTTTACCTGCCATTTCATGCTCCCTTTTTGCTCTCCTGATTTTCTTCCTAAGTCCCTTTTGCACATTCTATACTCCTGTAGGGATTCTGCTGTTTGAGCCCTCAGTATCTGTCATGAGCCTCCCTATTTCTCTATTCCAAGGCAATATATCAGGGTTCACAGGATTTGATGGTCCCACCTTTTACCTTTAGTGGAACATATTCACCCTTTCGTCTCCTTATTTCTGTCTTGAATCCATCCTAAGGCCATGGCACAGACTTAACTAAAATTTTCAGCTCCCAGCCCACTGGCCAAATCATATCATATCTTATTAAAGTTAACTTTTTCCGTGATTGAGAATATTAATTTCAGGTAGATCCTTGTCCTTTTTTACAACAATCTTGAATCTAATGGAGTTATGATCATCATCTGCAAAATACTCTCCCACTGATACTCAACCATTTGCCCAGTTTCATTACCTAAAATTAAGTGCAGGTCCTTCTACACGCAGGCTTAAAAAGCAGTCCATAAGATTGTAAGACCACAAGGAATGGAAATGGGATTAGGTCATTTGGCTCTTTGTGCCTGCTCTGCCATTCAATAGGATCATGGCTGATCCAACATTCCTCAAAACCACTTTCCTGCCTTCACCCATAACCCTTGAGTCCACAACTGATCAAGGATTCTCCCCCAATAGCTCTTAAATCAGCGCCCCTTCATTCAGAGACTCTTCTTTACGCAATTCCGCCAACAGTTCTGGTCACCACATTATCAAAAAAATGTGGATACTTTGGAGAAGATGTAGAGGAGGTTCACCAGGATGTTGACTGGTAAGGAGGGTGCTAGCTATGAAGAGCGGTTGAGTAGATTAGAATTATTTTCATTAGAAAGACAGAGGTTGAGGGGGATCTGACTGGGGTCTACAAAATCATGAGAGTTATAGACAGGGTGAATAGCAAGAAGCTTTTTCCCAGAGTAGGGAACTCAATTACTAGGGGTCATGAGTTCAAGATGAGAGGGGAAAAGCTTAAGTGAGATATGTGTGAAAAGTTCTTTACACAGAGGTTGATGGGTGCCTGGAACGCATTGCCAGTGGAGGTGGTAGAGTCGGGCACAATAGCAGATACATGAATGGGTGGGAGCAGAGAGATACAGATTCTTAGAAAATAGGTGATAGGTTTAGATAGAGGATCTGGGTCGCTGCAGGTTTGGAGGGCTGAAGGGCCTGTTCCTGTGCTGTAATTTTCTTTGTCCTTTGTTCCCTCTGGGCCTAGATTTTCCCATGTGGGGAAACATCCACTAAGCATTTACTCTGTTAAGCCTGTTATGAATCCTATATATTTCAATGTGATCACCTCTCATTTTTCTAAACTCCAATGAGTAGAGTTCCAAAGTGTTTACATTTTGTCCTCCATACCAGTGATCATCCAAATGAACCTTTTTGGAACTGCCTCCAATGAAACATTTTTTCCTTAGATAAGGGGACCAAAACTGCTCACAGTACTCCAGAGGTGATCTCACCAGCACCTTGTACCATTGCAGTAAGATTTCCCTGCATTTATACTGCAACTGCCTTGAAATAAGGGCTGATATTCCATGAGCCTTCCTGATTACCTCCCACATCTCTCCATATAAATAATACACTGTTCTTTTGCTCCCCCTTCCAAAATGGACAACTTTATATTTGCCCACATTGTACTTCATTCGCTAAATTTTTGATCACTTACATAATTCATCTCAGTTTGAGTGTGAGATACATGGGTCAGAAACAACTGTGTTTAACTTAAATAAAGGGAATAACAATGAAGTAAGCACAGAGATGGCTAAAATGAACTGATTGGATAGCTGGCAGGACAAACGATAAGTAAGCAGCGGCAGACATTTAAGGACACATACACAGGTGAAGTCCCAGAGGACTGGAGGATGGCTAATATTGTGCCATTTTTAAGAAAGTCTGTAGGGAGAAGCTTGGAAACTATGGGCCTGTGAGTCTAACATCAGTAGTGGGTAAGTTGTTGGAAATTATTCTGAAAGATAGGATTTACATGCATTTGGAGAGGCAAGGATTGATTTTGGATAGTCAGGATGGAATTGTGCAAGGAAAATTATGTCTCACAAACTTGATTGAGTTTTTTAATGAAGTAACCAAAAAGATTAATGAGGGCAGAGAGATAGATGTTGTTTACTTGGACTTTAGTAAAGCCTTTGACAAGGTTCTGCATGGTAGATTAATTGGTAAAGTTAGATCACATGGAATTCAGGGTGAGCTTGCCAACGAGATACAAAATAGACTTAATGGCAGGAGACAGAGGCTAAGGTAGAGGGTTTTTTTTTTAACTGGAGGCCTGATTTTCCACAGGGATTAGTACTGGGTCCACTTTTGTTTGTCATTTAAGTAATTGATTGGATGAAAATATAGGAGGCAAATTTGCCGATAACACTAAGAATGGTGGTACAGTCGACAGTGAAGAAGGTTATCTAAGATGTGAGGTGATACCTTTTGGGAGGTCAAGTACAGTGGAAATTATACAGTGAACACTTCAGAGTATTGATGTGCAGTGGGATCTGGGTGCACAGGTGCCCAAAATACCAAAGATGGCAGAACAGGTAGATGAGGTAATTAAAAACTGCTTGTGGCATGTTTGCTTTCACTGGAAGAGGCATTGAGTATAAAGATAGACAAGTTATGCTGCAGCTTTATAGAACTTTAGTTAGGCCACACTTGGAATATTGTATACAGTTCTGGTTACCACATTACCAGAAAGATGTGGATGCTTTGGAGAGGGTATAGAAAAGGTTTACCAGGATGTTGCCTAGTATGGGAGATTTTAGCTATGAAGAAAGGATGGATAGACTGGGATGCAGGAGGTTGAGATGCGATCTGATAGAAATACATCAGATTGTGAATGGGATGGATAGGGTGGGAAAGTATGAGGCTTTTTCACAGACTGCAGGGGTCAATTATTAGGGCACACAGGTTCGAGGTATGGGGATTAAGTTTAAAAGAGATGTGTCATAGAATCATAGAATCTCTACAGTGTGGAAACAGGCCATTTGACCCAAAAGGTCCACATCGACCCTCCATAGAATATCCCATCCAGATATATTCTCCTACTTCATTACTTTTACATTTTCTTCTGACTAATGCACCTAACCTACACATCCCTGAAAGCTATGGTCAGTTTAGCATGGCCAATTTACCTAACCTGCATATCTTTGGACTGTGGGAGGAAACCGGAGTACCTGGAGGAAACCCACACAGACACAGGGAGAATGTGCAAACTCCAATTTATACTCCATTCATCAACTTTTTGATTACTTACATAACCTCAGTTTGAGTGTGAGAAACATGGGTCAGAAACAACTGCGATTAACTTAAATAAAGGGAATAACAATGAAGTAAGGACAGAGGTGGCTAAAATGAACTGAGTGGATAGGTTGGCAGGAAAAACAGTAAGTAAGCAGTGACAGACATTTAAGAAGACATTAAATTAACCCCCGGTCCCTGGCATAGTAAGGTAGCAGTGCTAGCCACAGGTGAGGCACATTTTTCACACAAAGGGTGGTGAGTGCCTGGAACATGCAGACGGGGGAGGTGGTGGAAGCAGACACAGTTTCAGCATTAAAAAAACACCTGAATGAATACATGAATAGGAAGGGAATAGAGGACCCTGTAAGTCAAGACAGTTTTGGTATGGAAGGATAAAATGTGTCAGTGCAGGTTTAGAGGGCCAAAGGGCATGTTCCTGTGATTTATTGTTCTATGTTCTTTATTCTATAAAAGGATCTTGATCAATTGGGTCAAAAGACTGAGGAGTAGCAGATGGAATTTAATTTGGATAAATGTGAGGTATTACTTTTTGTAAAATAACAAGGTAGGTCTTTTACAATTAATGACAGAGCCCTGGGTAGTTTTGTAGAACAGAGATCTAGGGGTTCAGGTATATAATTTTTTGAAATTTGCAACATAAGGTGGTTAAGAAAATGTTTAGCATGTTTGCGCTCATTGCTCAGACCTTTGAGTTTCAGAGTTAGGATATCATGTTGAGGTTGTACAGGATGTTGGTGAGGCTACTTTTGGAGTATTGTGTTCAGTCTGGTCACCATGTTATAGATTAAAATGCAGAGGGTTCAGAAAAGATTTACCAGGATGTTGTTGGGAATGGTTTGAAATATAAAAATAGACTGGAAAGGCTGGGACCTTTTTCACTGGGATGTAGGAGGTTGAGGGGTGACCTTATTGAGGTTTATAAAATCAGGAAGAGCATAGACAAGGCAAATAACAAAAGGATGTTCCCTAGGTGGGGGAATTTCAAAACTAGGAGGCATATTTTTAAGGTGAGAGGAGAAAGATTTAAGATGTACACCAGGTGTATCATTTTACATTGGTTTGTATGTGGAATGAACTGTCAAAGAAGGCAATGGGTGCAGGTACAGTTACAGTATTTAGGGGTGGCATGGTGGCTCAGTGGTTAGCACTGCTGCCTCATAGTGCCAAGGACCCGGGTTCAAGTCCAACCTTGGGCAACCGACGGTGTGGAGTTTGCACATTCTCCCAGTGTTTGCAGGGGTTTCCTCCGGGTGCTCTCACAATCCAAAGATGTGCAGGTTAGGTGAATTTTGCCCATGGTGTTTGGGGATGTGTAGGCAGGTGCATTAGTCAGGGATAAATACAGGGTAGGTGAATGGGTCTGGATGGGTTACTACTTGGAGGGTCGGTGTGGACTTGTTAGGCCAAAGGGCCTGTTTCCACACTGTAGGGATTCTACTCTTATCTAATCTAATCTAAAAGTCAAATAAGTTTATGAATAGGAAAGGTTTGCAGGGATATGGGCCAAGTGCACGCAGGTGGGATTAGTTTAGTTTGTCAACATGGTCGGCATGGACTTTGTTTTTGTGCTGTATGATGCTCTTAGCACAAATATACACCAGTAAGTATGAAAGACTCTAACCATCGCTGATCAAGGAATTAAAGGGAAGTATTAAGCTGAAATAAAAAACATATGAGGAGGCAAAAGTCAGTGATAGCCCCAAAGACTGGGATAAATTTTGAAGCCAGTAAAGGAGGACAAAAATATAATAAAGAAAGAAAAAATAAATTATGAGGGCAAACTAGTGAGGAATTTAAAAACTGACAAAAAGAGCTTCTTTAAATATGTAAAAATGAAGTAAGAGGTGAAAGTGAACATAGGCCCATTAGAAAATGAATCTGGGGAGATAGTTATGGGGGATAAGGAAATATTAAAAGAGATAATCAGATGTTTTGCATCAGTTTTTATGGTGGAAATAAACCTTCTCTCAGATTCAATGAAGATACTTCGACCATGCCATTAATATTAAAGAATACAGAAGAGGAATTCAGTGCCATCACCATCACTAGATAAGTAGCATTAGACACACTAATGGTGCTAAACTCCCCTGGCCCTGATGGCTTGCATCTTAGGATCCTAAAAGAGGTATCTATAGAGATGGTGAATGCATTGGTTATAATTTTCCAAAAATCCTTGGATTCTGTCCTGAATGCATTTTAAGAATCTTGCTCCCTCTAAACCTTTCACGCTATGACTACCTCAGTTAATATTAGGAAAGTTGTAACCTTTTCTGATGAAGAGCCTATGCTCGAAACGTCGACTCTCCTGCTCCTCAGATGCTGACTGACCGGCTGTGCTTTTCCAGCACAACACTCTTTGACTCTGATCTTCAGCATCTGCAGTCCTGACTTTTTCCAAAGTTGTAGCCTTCCACTATTACCAACCTATTTCCTTTACAGTTCACTGAAATTTGCCTACATATCTGTTCTTCTATTTCTCTTGGACTGTTATGCAGCCTATAGTACACCCCAGCAATGTGATTGCCCCTTTTGGTTTTTAAGTTCTGCACATGTGACTTTATTTGAAGAGCCTTTAAAGATGTCATCCCTCCTGTAAGAGATTCCTGATCAACATTGTAACACCTCCTCCTATTTTACCTCCTTCCCTGTTCCACCTTAAGATCCTGGAACATTGAGCTGCCAATTCTGCCCTTCTCTCAACTATGTCTGAACAATAGCCATGACGACATTACCCTCATATTTTACTTTGCGCAATCAGCTCATCTGTCTTGTTTGTCAGATTTCTAGCATTAAAATAAATACCATCCAACCTTGCTAAAGTCCTTTGTTCTTTAACTGACTGATAACGTCCATATGTTCCTGACCCCATCTCCCACCACCAAACCATCATCACCCCACCTCCCACCACCAAATCATCATCTCCCAGGACCAAACCATCATCTCCCAGACCATCCATAACCTCATCAGCTCAGGGGATCTCCCATTCACCGCCTCCAACCTCATAGTCCCACAACCCCGCACCGGCCGTTTCTACCTCCTGCCCAAAATCCACAAACCTGACTGCCCCGGCCGACCCATTGTCTCCGCCTGCTCCTGCCCCACCGAACTCATCTCTGCGTACCTTGACACCGTTCTGTCCCCCTTAGTGCAAGAACTCCCCACCTACGTTCGGGACACCCCCTGCACCAGCT
>NC_057755.1:12783180-12784560 GCF_004010195.1 Chiloscyllium plagiosum | reverse complement strand
TCAGTCCCAACCCTCAGACTCAGCACCGCCTTCTTGACCTGCAATTTTCTTCCCGACCTCTCCGCCCCCACCCCCTCTCCGGCCTATCACCCTCACCTTAATCTCCTTCCACCTATCGCATTCCCAACGCCCCTCCTCCAAGTCCCTCCTCCCTACCTTTTATCTTAGCCTGCTCGGCACACCCTCCTCATTCCTGAAGAAGGGCTTATGCCCGAAACATCGACTCTCCTGCTCCTTGGATGCTGCCTGACCTGCTGCGCTTTTCCAGCAACACATTTTTCAGCTCTTGCTCAAAAGACTTGCTACGTTTTCTTGGTCATGAGGCATGCCACTGATTGGGGTAGGTAGTAAGTGAGGTGCAATATGTGGGAAGTTATGATGAGAAATCTTGCTAGGCCTCAAGGGAAAATTCAGATGCAACGCACACTTTGCCAAACCTCCTGTAGGCTTCATCCCTGTTTTTCTGTCCACAGATACTGCCACACCTGCTGAGTTCCTACCACAATTTCTGTTCTTATTTTCGATTAAGAATGGTGTTCCTTTTAGGAAACACTGCTTTCAGGCTTTGGGCAAGAGTTCTGGGAAGGGTGGGATGGCAATGAATAACTTTTTTATGTCAAGTGGTAATGGCCTGAAACTCACGGACATTCAATTGTTCGAAAAGAGAATTAGATGGCCACTTAAAGGAAGCAAATTTCCACGGTTATGGTGAACAAGCAGAAGATTGCATCTGACTGAATTGTTGCACAGAGAGCTGGCATGTATCTCATAGGCTGACTGGCCTGCCTCTGTACCATAAATGACTCCATGAATTTGTTAACGTTTTGTATGAAGGCTCAATTATATCAGTCCTGAAATTATCTTCCACTAATTTGAATCAATGTCCCTCAATAATCAAAGTCTCATAAGCAGTTACAGCACACCTGGAAGCCATTCATTGAGTCCATGCCAATCAACAAATATCTGACCGCACTAATCCCATTTTCAAGCTTTTGCCTTATGGCCCTGGAGGCTATGACAATACAAGTGACTAGCTCAATACTGAATAAATGTTACGAGAGTAACTTTTCAAGCAATGAGTTCTGGACTCACACCATTTTTTTAGGGAAAAACAATCTCTCAATTCTTAGCTTTTTATCTCTTACCTTAAACGTATGACACCTGTTTATTGATCATTTTACTAATGTCAAATGTGCCTTCTAATTCATGCTATTTATACCCTTCTTAGAGTCATAGAGGTGTACAGCATGGAAACAGACCCTTCGGTCCAACCCGTTCATGCCGACCAGATATCCCAACCCAATCTAGTCCCACCTGCCAGCACCGGCCCATATCCCTCCAAACCCTTCCTATTCATATACCCATCCAAATGCCTCTCAA
>NC_057755.1:12760700-12783048 GCF_004010195.1 Chiloscyllium plagiosum | reverse complement strand
GGAAAGCATACCAAACACCTTCTTCACTATCCTATCTACCTGCGACTCCACTTTCAAGGAGCTATGAACCTGCACTCCAAGGTCTCTTTGTTCAGCAACACTCCCTAGGACCTTACCATTAAGTGTATAAGTCCTGCTGAGATTTGCTTTCCCAAAATGTAGCACCTTGCATGTATTTCAGTCAGACCCATACCAACCCCTGTGCCCAGTGGTTCAGTCAGACCCACATTAAGCCTGTGTCCAGTTCTGGTCAGCCCTGACCTCAGTATTGAGTCCACTATTATTGTATTGGCTATTTGGTACTACAGCTGAAAATGTGTTTCTGGAAAAGCGCAGCAGGTCAGGCAGCATCCAAGAAACAGGAGAATTGACGTTTCGGGCATGAGCCCTTCTTCAGGAATCTCCAGCATCTGCAGTTCTCACTTTCTCCTATTTGGTACTACAATCCACTTCACTTCACTGCACTTCGTTTTTCTGCATACCCCTCCGATTTTTGTTCTCCAACACATAATCAGCTAATACTATTGGATCATCCTCCATGGCCCTTCGAGCCACTGCAGAGAGGTTTATATATAATATCTTCCTGTATATGACATTGTGTTCTCACATCGCCTCTGGCTGTTTGGTCAATTATCTTAAATCTGAGTCCCCTTGATACTGACCCTTTTAGCACAGGAAACATTTCTCCCTTATTTGCTCTCTAATATTTGCTCTATACCCTATGTATTAATGAAACAGCAATAACCATTCCCATTTGCATTAACATCAATTTCTAAGTTGCTGATTGTACTGTCTTAAGTGCTATATTTAATTCACACACAAACATCTGTTCTTACTTGCTCACATCTCACGCACTGACAGCAAGAACAAAGTGAAATCAATAGTACCTATGATAGACAGTGTACAGTCTATCGTAAAACAGATTTATCAAGGCAGAATTTGTTTTATTAGATTGCCTATAGTGTGGAAACAGGCCCTTCAGCCCAGCAAGTCCACACTGACCCTCTGAAGAGTAACCCACCCAGACCCATTCCCTTACATTTACCCCTGACTAATGGGTCTAAACTATGGGCAATTTAACATGGTCAATTCACCTGACCTGCACATTTTTGTATTGTGGGAGGAAACCCACACAGACATGGGGAGAATGTGCAAACTCCACACAGACAGTGTCCTGATGCGGGAATCGAACCCAGATTCCTGGCGCTGTGAGGCAGCAGTGCTAACCACTGGGCCACCATGATGCCCTTTTAGCTTATATATTTTCAGATCAGGATCCTTTATCAAGCCCATTTTGGGATATAAACAAAAATCAAACTGTTATATTGCCAGTGACTATCTAATGATTGTGTCTCAGATGCATGAATCAATCTGAGAACTATTCAGAAACGCCACTTGTTCAGCAATTTGTCACTTTCAGACTCAGGATTTCAGTGGGTGTAACAGATTTAACAGAGCTCCTGTCTGAAATAGGGAGACCCTGAGAAGTCGGGCTGACACATCGCGTTTGATTCTGGTGATTTAGAAGCTCTGAAAATGGTGGTGCCTGTGCTTCTGTCCATTTCTAGCATGGCCTAGGTGATACCTCCTGCTATAAAGGACATTGAGGGGACATGCCTGCTGTGCCAAGAGAAATATGAAAGCATATAGAGTCATACAGCACAGAAGCAGATACTTCAGTCCAACTAGTCCAGGCCGATCATAATTCCAAATTAAACTAGTCCCACCTGCCTGTGCTAGGCCTGTATCCCTCCAAACCTTTCTTATTTATGTATTTACCTAAATGTCTTTTAAACAGAGTAACTGTTGGTGGGCGGCACGGTGGCACAGTGGTTAGCACTGCTGCCTCACAGCACCAGAGACCCGGGTTCACTTCCCACCTCAGGCGACTGACTGTGTGGAGTTTGCACATTCTCCCCGTGTCTGCGTGGGTTTCCTCCGGGTGCTCCGGTTTCCTCCCACAGTCCAAAGATGTGCAGGTCAGGTGAATTGACCATGCTAAATTGTCCGTAGTGTTAGGTAAGGGGTAAATGTAGGGGTATGGGTGGGTTGCGCTTCGGTGGGTCGGTGTGGACTTGTTGGGCTGAAGGGCCTGTTTCCACACTGTAAAGTAATCTAATCAAAAAAAACCAAAACAAAAATCCTTAGACAGCACCTTCCAATATCTATGACCACTTCCATTTGGAAGGACAAGGGCAGTAGACACAAGGAACACCACCATCTTCAAGCTCCCTTCCAAGCCACTCACCATCCTTCCTTCATTGTTGCTCAGTCAAAAATCTTGAAATTCCCTCTCTAATGGTATTGTCAACCTACAGCATGTGGACTCCAGTGGTTCAAGAAGGCAGCTCACCACCACCTTCTGAAGGGCAACTCAGAATCAACCAACAAAGCCCACCTCCCACGAATGAATTTTAAAAATGTACTTTAGGACCCGGCCAGCTCAATCAGTAGTGCTGCTGCAGAGTCACTCTTGGGTGATGGACATTTAAATCCCCCATCCAGAGTACATGTTGCACCCTTGTCATTTTCAGTGCTTCCTCCAAGTGTTATTCAACATAGAGGCATCCTGATTCATCAGCCAAGGTGGGAGTGGGTTGTGTGATATGTGGTAATGAGCAAGAGGTTCCTTGTCCATGTTTGACCAGGTGCAATGAGACGTTGTTGCATCCAGAGTCAATGTTGAGGACTCCCAGGGCAAGTCCCCTACCGACTCCATACCATTGTGCTAGGTCTGTCTAGCCAGTGGAACGGGACATATCCAGAGATGGTGATGGCGGTGTCTGGGACATTTTCTATAAGGTATGATTCTGGGAGTATGACTATGACAGGCTGTTGATTGACTAGTTTGTGAGGCAGCACTCCCAATTTTGACACTCATCCCCAGACCTCAGTAAGGAGGACATTGCAGGGCTGTGTTTGCCATTGTTGTTTCTGATTTCTGGATTGACACCAGGTGCTCTAAACGGGTTCATTCCTTTGAGACTTTTAAGCAATTTGATATCACTGTCTGGTTTGCTCAACCATCTCAAAGGGCAGTGAAGAGTCAACCACATTGCTCTGGTTCTGGAAGCACATGTAGACCAGACCAAGTAAGGATGGCAAATTTCCTTCCTTAAAGTATTATCACTAGACTATTAATTCAGAGAACCAGGTAATTGTTCAGACACCTGAGTTCAATTCTTGCCCCTGCAGATGGTGGATTTTGAATTCAATAAAAATCTGGAATTCAGTCTGATGATGAAACCATTGTCAATTGCCAGGAAATCTGCTTCACTGAAGTCCTTTAGAGAAGGAAATTGCTGTCGTTATCTGGTCTGGCCATCATGTGACTCCAGACCTACAGTAATTTGGTTGACTATTAACTCCCTTCTGGCAGGGGCAGGGCAAGGGAACAGATCATGGTTAAGTGTCAATTAAGGGATCATTGGGTGTGTGTGCATATCTAAACATATATGTCAAGATTAGAGTGGGTGCTGGAAAAGCACAGCAGGTCAGGCAGCATCTGAGGAGCAGGAAAATTGACATTTCGGGCAGGAGCTCTTCATCAGGAATGAGGTGAAGGGCTCATATGGACATATATAAACATACATGTCCATATGGGGAACAAATAATCAGTGTGTGAAAGTTTTGTCCAGTGTGAATCGGAATAAAACTTTAATATAAAACCATAAGACGTAGGATCAGCAGGAATTCATATAGTCTGCTCTGCTATTTAGGGAGATTCAGGGTGAGTTAGTAAGTTTGCAAGGTGGAGTTGTGAATAATGTAGAAAGTTATCAAAGGATACAGCAGGATGTAGATCAGTTGCAGATGCGAGCGGTGAAATGGCAAATGGAGTTTAATCTGGGTAAGTCTGAGGTGCTGCACTTTGAGAGATCAAATGTTAAGAAAAAGTATATAGTTAGTGGCAGGACTCTGAATAGCATTGATGTACAGAAGGGTCTTGGGGTTCAAGTCCATAGCTTCCTGAAAGTGGCCACTCAAGTAGAGATAATTGTAAAGAAGGTGTACGGCATGCTTGCCTTAATTGGTCGGGCAATTGAGTACAAGAGTCAGGATGCCATGTTGCTGCAGCTTTATAAGACTTTGGTTAGGCCACACTGAGAATATTGCATTCAATTCTGGTCATCACATTACAGGAAGGATGCGAAGGCTTTGGAGAGGGTGCAGAACAGGTTTATCAGAGTGCTGCCTGGATTACAGGGTATGAGCTATAAGGAGAGGCTAAAAAAACTTAGGTTATTTTCTCTTGAGCGGCAGAGGCTGAGGGGAGACTTGATAAAAAATCTATAAAATTATGAGATACAGAGATAGGGTTGGCAGTCAGAATCCTTTTCCCAGAGGTGAAATGTCTAATACTAGGGGGCATGCATTTAAAGTGAGAGAGGGAAAGTTTAAAGGAGATGTGAGGGGCAAGTCTTTTTACACAGAAAGTGGTTGGAATCTGGAATGCACTGCCAGCAGTTGTGGTGGAGGCAGATATGGTAAGGACATTTAAGGGACTTTTAGATAAGCACATGAATATTGAAGGAATGGAGGGATATGGATCAAAAGCATGCAGAAGAGATTAGTTTCATTTGGCGTCATGTTCAGCACAACATCATGGGCCGAAGGGCCTGTTCCTATGCTGTATAGTTCTCTGTTTCATGTTCTATGTTCTATCACAACTGATCTAACAAACTTCAACTCCACTTTCCTGCCTTTTCCCCATTACCCTTGATTCCCTTACAGATTAAAAATCTTTCTGTCTTGGACTTGAATATATTTAATGGCCCCCTCTGTGTGAAAGACCTCCACAGATTTATTATGCTCTGAGAAAAGAAATTTCTCCTCATTTCTGTTCAAAATGTGTAACTCCTTATTCTGAAATTATTCCCTCTGGTATCAGACTCTTCCATAAGGAGCGGTGTCCTGCAGGTGTCTTTGGCCTCTGCTCTTTGTAGTTTTTTTAAATGACTTGGATGAGGAGGTTGAGGGGTGGGTTAGTAAATTTACAGATGACACAAAGGTTGGAGGTGCCGTTGATAGTATTGAGGGCTATTGCAGGCTGCAGCGTGACATAGACAGGTTGCAGAGCTGGGTTGAGAAATGACAGATGGAGTTCAACCTGGATAAATGTGAAGTGATGCATTTTGGAAGGTCGAACTTGAATACTGAATATAGGATTAAAACAGGATTCTTGGCAGTGTGGAGGAACAGAGGGATCTTGGTGTTCAGGTACATATATCCCTCAAAGTTGCCACCCAAGTGGATAGGGTTATTAAGACAGCATATGGTGTTTCGGCTTTCATTAACAGGGGGTTCAAGTTTAAGAGCTGCAAGGTTTTTCTATAGCTCTACAAGTCCCTAGTGAGACCACACTTGGAATATTGTGTCCAGTTCTTGTCGCCCTATTATAGGAAAGATACGGAGGCTTTGAAGAGGGTGCAAAGAAGGTTTACCAGGATGCTGCCTGGACTGGAGGACTTGTCTTATGAAGAGAGGTTGACTAAGCTTGGACTTTTCTCTCTGGAGAGAATGAGGAAGAGAGGTGACCTGATCGAGGTATACAAGAGGCATGGATAGAGTCAATAGCCAGAGACTTTTCCCCAGGGCAGGATTGACTGGGATGAGGGATCATAGTTTTAAGATATTAGGAGGAAGGTATTGAGGAGACATCAGAGGTAGGTTCTTTAGGCTGAGTTGTGAATGCATGGAATGCATTGCCAGCGGTGGTGATGGAAGCAGAGTCATTAGGGACATTTAAGCACCTGCTGGGCAAGCACATGGGCAGCAGTGAATTGAGGGATACATAGGTAAGGTTATTTTATTTTAGATTAGGATTAATCCTCGGCACAACATCATAGGCCAAAGGGCCTGTTCTGTGCTGTACTTTTCTAGGTTGTATTTTCTATGTTCTAAGGAAACAACCTATCTGCATCTACCCTATCAAATCATCTTGTAAGGTCAACTCTCATTCTTCTATATTCCAGCAAATACTGGACTCAAACTCCCCTCATTAGACTGTCCCTCATACCCAATATCAACCAAGTGAACATTCTCTGGATTGTCTCCAATGTTAGAATAGCTTTTCTTCAATATGGGGCCCAAAACTATTTACAGTATTCTATTTGTGGTGAGACTGGTGTCTTTATAGGGTTAGCAAAACTTATCTACTTTAAATTTCATTGCCTTTGAAATAAAAGGCAATATTCCATTGGCCTTTCTTATTTTTTTGATTGATGCATGAGTTCTCCCATAGTTCCTGCAGTGTTTCCCTATTTACATAATATTCAGCTCCTCTATTCTTCCTGCCAAAGTCTATAATCCCACATTTCCATACAGTATATTACATCTGCCAAGATCTTAGCACTTGCTTAACCTGTCTATACTCACCTGTGACACCCTTTGTGCCATCTTCACCACTTGAATTCCCACCTTTTTTTGTGTCATCATCAAACTTGGTGATAGTGCACTCACTTCCCTCATCCAAGTCATTAATATATATTGTAAAAGGTTGTAGTAATGGTAAGGTCCTAAGGGAGAGTTGCTAAACAAAGAGACCTTGGCATGCAGGTTCATAGTTCCTTGAAAGTAGAGTCGCAGGTGGTAGGATAGTGAAGAAGGCGTTTGGTATGCTTGCCTTTATTGGTCAGAGTATAGAGTACAGGAGTTGGGAGGTCATGTTGCGGCTGTACAGGACCTTGGTTAGGCCACTGTTGGAATATTACGTGCAATTCTGCCCTCCTGCCTATCTTGATGTTGTGAAACTTGAAAGGGTTCAGAAAAGATTTACAAGGATTTTGCCAGGATTGGAGGATTTGAGAGTTATAGGAAGAAGTTGAATAGGCTGTGGCTGTTTCCCTTGGAGCGTCGGAGGCTGAGGGGTGACCTTATAGAGGTTTACAAAATCATGAGGGACATGGACAGGGTAAATAGAGAAGGTCTTTTCTTTGGGGTGGGCGAGTCCAGAACTAGAAGGTATAGGTTCAGGGTGAGAGGGGAAAAGTATAAAAGAGACTTAAGGGGCAACGTTTTCACACAGAGGGTGGTGCGTGTGTGAAATAAGCTGCCAGAGAAAGTGGTGGAGGCTGGTACAATTGCAACATTTAAAAGGCAAAAGTGAGGACTGCAGATGCTGGAGATGAGAGTCCAGATGAGAGTGGTGCTGGAAAAGCACGGCAGGTCAAGCAGCATCTGAGGAGCAGGAAAATCAATGTTTCGGGCAAAAGCCCTTCACCTTCCCCTGCCACCGCAGGAATTGCAAAATCTGTGCCCACACTTGCCCCCGTCACCTCCATCCAAGGCCCCAAAGGAGCCTTCTACATCCATCAAAGTTTCACCTGCACATCCACCGATGTCACTTATTGTATCCGTTGCTCTCGATGCGGTCTCCTTTACATTGGGGAGACTGGACGCCTGCTTGCAGAGTACTTTAGGGAACATCTCCGGGACACCCGCACCAATCAACCACCCCCCCACCCCTGTCGCCGAACATTTCAACTCTCCCTCCCATTCTGCCGAGGACATGCAGGTCCTTGGCCACCTCCACCCCCGCTTCCTCACCACCCGACGCGTGGAGTAAGAACCCCTTCATCTTCCGCCTCGGACTTTACCAGTTTCCTCATTTCCCCCCACCTTACTCCAGTTCCAATCTGCCAGTTCAGCACCATCCTCATGACCTGTCCTACCTGCCAATCTTCCTTCCCACCTATCTGGTCCACCCTCCTCTCCGACCTATCACCTTCATCCTCACCTCCATCCACCTTTTGTACTCTTGGCTACCTTCTCCCCAGCCCCATCCCCCTCCCATTTATTTCTCCAACCCGGAGGCTCCCTGTCTCATTCCTGATAAAGGGCTTTTGCCCAAAACGTCGATTTTCCTTCTCTTCGGATGCTGCCTGATCTGCTGTCCTTTTACAGCACCACTCTAATCTAGACTGTGCAACATTTAAAAGGCATCTGGATGGCTATATGAATAGGAAGGGTTTGGAGGGATATGGGTCAGGTACTGGCAGCTGGGACTAGGTTGAGTTGGGATATCTGGTCAGCATGGACGAGTTCGACCAATGTGTCTGTTTCCGTGCTCTACATCTCCTTGACTCTATGACTGATCTCAATGGCATTCAACTACTTTGAGGTCGCGATCCTGAATTTCTCCCTTTTATTTCAACTCTCTGTCTTGTATTAGTTAGCTGATCTTCTCTTCATGCTAATATACGACCTCCGTACCATGGGTTTTTGTTTTATTAAGTAGCCTAGTATGTGGAACTTTCTCAAACACCTTCTGAAAATCCAAATATATTTTATCCACTGCTTCTCCTTTATCTATCCTACTTGTTAACTCCTCAAAGACTTCTAATAACTTGTTGGCAAAACTCAGCAGGTCTTGGCAGCATCTGTGGGAAGAAAGCAGAGTTAATGTTTTGAGCCAGGTGACTCTTCATTAGAATTGATAGCAACTAGAAAAAAAGAGTTATTTATGCTGAAGACAATGTTTGACGATCAGGGGGAGGTGAGTGAATAGATGGAGATGGAGCCCAGAGAGAGAGAGATATGAAACAAGTAGGAAAACAAGGAAACTATGGAGGGCAGGCTAGGACAGAAGAAAAGTGGCAATAAGAGCTAAGAGTAGGAGAGATTGGGTGAGCTGTGCTGAAAGGAGACCATACAATGTGATAGCAGGCCTGAGAATGGGTGAAAATTGGTTGGTTGTGCTAAAAGCAACCAATGTCATAATAGGACTGGATATGAGGGTGAGTAACAAACATGGAATAGTGCAATCAGGTTCTAAGTGATTGAACTTGATATTGGAGCCCAGAGGCTGCAGGATCCTCAAGCTGAAAATGAGACATTGTTCTTTGGGCTTGTGTTAATGCTCGCTGGAACATTGCAGCAAGCCTGAGATAGGGAACCAGGTGGTCTGTTGAAATGACAGGTGACTGGAAGCTCTGGCTCATTTTTACTGACAGATGTCCTGCAGATCAGTCACCCAAACTGTGCTTTGTCCCCCCAGTGTAGAGTAGTGAATACAGTAGACTGTGCAGGTAAATCACTGTTTCACCTGGAAGGTGTGTCTGGATGGTGAGTTGAGAGAAAGTAAATGGGCAGGTGTTACACCTCCTGTGATTGCATGGGAAGATACTGTAGGAGCGTGGAGAGGAGTGGACCAGAGTGTCCCAGAGGGAACAGTGCCCGCAGAAGGCTGACCAGGGAGGGGAAAGGAATATGTGTCTGATGGTGGGATCTCGCTGGAGGTGGTGGAAATTATGACTTACAATCCTCTGGATGTGGAAGCTGGGAGGGTAGAAAGTGAGGACCAGGGAGACTTTTCTGCTGTTGTGGGAGGGGACAGAGGGGGTCAGGGCCAAAGTTCGGGAGATGGATGAGACACAGCTGGGGGCCCTGTCAAACACGATGGTGGTAAATCCTTGGTTGAGAATGGAGGTGGACATTTCGGAGGCCGCCTTGTTGAAACTGACATCATCGGAACAGATGCATTGGAGATGGAGGAACTAGAGAATGGGATGGAGACCTTACAGGAAGTAGGATGAGAGGATGTATAGTCAAGGTAGTTTTGGGAATTGATGGACTTATAATGGATATTGGTGGTCAGCCCAGAAATGGAAACACAGATGTTGAGAAAGGGAAAGGAGGAGTTGGAGATGGACCAGTTGAAGGTGAGGGCAAGGTGGAATTTGGAAGCAAAATTGTGAAATATTTCCAGTCCAACAAGAGAGGGATGCAGCACCGATGGTGTCATCAATGTATCGAAGAAAGAATCATGGACAGGAGCTGGAATAGGACTAGAACAAGGAATGTTGCACATACCCCTAAAAGAGGTATGCATAACTGGGGCCCATGCAAGTATCCAGGATGACCGTTTCACCTGAAAAAAGTGGGAGTAGTTAAAGGAGAATTTGTTCAAAGTGATGACAACTTAGCCAGGCAGAGGAGGCTGGTGGTGGATGGGGATAATTCAAGCTTTTTCCAGGACAAAGCAGAGAGCCTGGAGACCAACCTGGGTGCAAAGGTACTGCACATCCATGGCAAAGAGGAGGAGGCTGGAGCCCACAAACTGAAAATTCTGAAACTGACATAAAGCATCAGGAGAATTGTGAATGTAAGTGGGGAAGGACAGGACAAGGGGAGGAAAAAAGATCAAGTCAAAGTAAGAAGAGGGGCAAGAGCAGGCAGAAACAGCAGCTCTACCCAGGTAGTTCTGTTTCTGGATTTTAGGGAGAAAGTAGAGTGGGTTGTATGGGTTTGGGGGACTATGAGCTAGGAGGCTGTCATGGGGGGATCCCAGATGAGGTGAGGGTGATGACAGTCATGGACACAAAAGCCTGGTATACCATGGTGGGGTCATGGTGGGGTGGTAGCAGCAAGTATTTGAGAACTGGAGCTCAGCTTCCACAACGTAGTGGCCAATATGCCAGACAACAACTGCACCACCCTTGTTGGCAGGTTTGATGACAAAGTCAGGATTGGACCGAAGAACATGGAGTGCAGTCAGTTCAGAGAGAGAGAGTTTTGAATGGGTGAAGGGGACAGAAAAATTAAAGTGACTGATGTCACGTCGACAGTTCTCAATGAGTAAGTTGAGTGTGGGTAAAAAGGTCAGGGAGGGGGGATATCCCAGTGGATGGACTGTTATGGACCAGACGACACTCCCTCAAAATATCAAGGAGATTGCTTAGATCCTAACTTCTAATTAAAAGCAAGTGTAGGATGCTGTGTTCCAGATCTGATTCGACTGGTCCACTAGTAGGCTTTAAGAAAAACACACAATACTGTTATATCACAATTAAAATACAAATGAATAAAAACTTTGACTCTGTTAAAATACTTAATAATACATTATTTAATGACTAATCATCAACTGTCCCAATAAGCAACATCCCCTAAACACACTCTTGGCAGAGGCAAATCTAGAAAACAATTTTTCCTCATGTGCTATCACGTCTACAGTCTGGGAGAAAGAAACACCAAAAGAAACAATCTAGCAGCAGAGGTGAACTCAAGCTTTTAGCTGCAGTAGAAAGAGAGCTCTATTTATTAGCTTCAACAAATCCCAACTGAAAGCACAGTTAAAACCCTAGGTCTGTGTGAGCCTGACTTTTACCTCCATCCACTCATGCTTCTATTGTTTAATCTAAAAAAGCACTCAGGGAGCTCAAAGCTGTTTACCCATTGCTTTTGAAGCAGATATTCAGTACCACTGTGGCAACACCTCTCTGCAAGAGAAACAGCACAGAACAAATCTCTCTTAAAGGCACAGTACCGTCAAAGGAGAGCATTGAAGGCAAGTGAAAGTGTCTGTGGGATGGCAGGGGGAGGTCCCCTGTCCACAGAAATGGGCATGGTGGGGGGGGGGGAGTTGATGATGGAAGAAGTGTTCAATGTCATGTCCAGCCTGAAATTCATTGAGGTGGGGGCACAGAGGGATAAAACTGAGCCCTTTGCTGAGTACAAAACATTCAGCATCAGAGAGCTGCAGGGATAGTAAATATCTAACAAGATTTGGGGTCAGGAGAAGGGATGGAGTCAGAGTAAAAGCTAGGGGAGGGAGGTTCCAGAGTATCTAACAGTCCTGATAGAGTCAACAGACTCAAAACTCAAACTAGTTTCTTTCCACAGATGCTGCCAGACCTACTGAGTTTCCGAGTAATTTCTGTTTAGTTCGAGATCTCCAGCACCTGCAGTTCTTTGTTTCATTCTAGTAAATTGATCAGACAATTTCCCCTTCACAAAGTCTTTTCAACTCTGCTTGATCATATTATGTATTTCTAAATATATTGTGATTGCATTCTTTATAATAGACAAACGATTCCCCAAAGCCAGATGTTAAACTCACTGGCCTATAGATGGAAAAATGTATGCCCAAACTCAGTCCTTTAACCTCTGGTGTTTAACAACTGTTACTGAGACTAGCTTTATATTTTGGATTTTACAGAGTTCACATTCCTCTAGTATTATGTTTTCATGTAGAATAAACAAAACCGTTCCTTTTATGGAATTTCTTTGAATATTTTTTGAATATGTACAAATTGCATTATCGATCGTTGTGTCTTCCAGATATCAACTTGTGGTGATTATACTGACGTACCTCTTACCATTGATTGTGATGGGAGTCGCCTATACAAAGGTGGGAAAAACACTGTGGGCCAGCGAAATACCCGGAGACTCAACAGAAAGATATAGTGAGCATTTGAATGCAAAACGAAAGGTTTGTAGCAAAACAAAAAAAAAGATCTGTCATCAGTTTGATTTAGAGAGGAGGGCATGTACCTGATGAATGCTTGCCATCACCTAAAACCAATGGGATTAATTCATTCAGTTAAATAGACTGCCATGGTTGTTACTGAGTTTAAATCCTTATTCCTTGAATTGTTTAATTTTTAATTCATTGATGGGATATGCACATCCCTTGCTAGGCCAGCATTTATTGCTCATCTCTAATTATTCTGGAGAAAGTGGTGGTGAGCTGCCCACTTGAAGCATGGTCAGGGCGAGGGGAAGGAGAGTGGACAGAACAGGACAAAGGACATTGGACAGGACAGGGAGAGAGTGTGAGTGTGGAGAGAGTGGGTAGGGAGAGAGTGGACAGGATGAGGGGAAGAGATGGACAAGGTGGGGACAGAGTGTGGACAGAATGGGGGAGAGTGAACACGGTGAAGTGGGAAGAGTGGACAGGGTGGGGAGAATTGGCAAATTGGATCCAGAATTGACAAATTAGCAGGAAGCAGACTATGATTGTGGATGAGAGGTGTTTTTCCAACTCGAAGTCTGCATCCAGTAATTGATAGGGAGCCGTTGTTGTTTGTGGTTAATATAAATGATTTAGACTTGGATGTAGGACGGTTAAATGTAAGTGGGTAGGACAAGCATGGCGAAGGAATACAGGATGAACAGCAGGATCCTGGGGAGCACTGAGGATCAAAGGGACCTTGGTATGCGTGCCTGTTCCCTTAAGATATCAGAACAGTTGAATAAAGTGGTTAATAAGGCATATGGTATACCGGCCTTTTATCAGTCAAAGCATAGAATTTGAGAGCAGGCAGGTGAAGCTGGAACTGTAGAAAATATTGCTTAGGCCACAGCTTGAGTATTGTCTGCAGTTCTGGAGGGATGTGATAGCACTGGAGAGGGTGCAGAGGAGATTTAGAGTTATAGAGAGAGCCATACAGGATAGAAAGAGGCTCTTTGGCCCACCATATCTAAGCCGACCAACAAACACCAAACTACACTCATCTCATTTACCTGCACTTTATTTATATCCTACTATGTCCTGGCATTTTAAGTACTTGACAAGGTGCTTCTTAGATGTTGCGAGTGTACCTGCCTCCACCACACTCTCAGGCTGTGTGTTCCATATCTCTATCACCCTTTGTGTGAAAAAAACTCTTAGATCTCCGCTGAACCACTTATTTCTCACTTTAAACTTATGTCCTCTGATCTTAGACACATCTACCATAGGGAAGAAATTCTCACGATCTACCCTATCTATGCCACCCGTAATATACCCAGTCAGATCCCCCCAGCCTCCTCTGCTCCATGGAAAATAAACCAAGCCACTATCGAGTCTCTCTTCATAACTGAGACTTTCCACCCCAGGCAACATCCTGGTGAATCTCCTCTGAGCCCTCTCCTGTGCAGTCATGAACTTCCAAATGTGTGGTGACTAGAAATGCACACAGTGTTCTATCTGTGGCCTAACTAATGTTTTGTAAAGCTGTAATTTTACTAGGGTGTTGTTTGGGTTGAAGACTTGCAGTTATGAAGAGAGATTGGATAGACTGGGTTTGCTTTCCTTGGAGCAGAGGAGATTGAGAGGGGACCTGATTGAGATGTATACACTTATGAGGGGCATAGATAGGGGAGACACAAAGAAATTTTACCCCTTCAAGGAGGGATCAATGACCAGGAACAGATTTAAGGTAAGGGGTAGAAGGTTTAGAGGAGATGTGAGGAAAGGCTTTTTCAGCTAGAGGGTGGTGGGAATCTGTAAGGATGGAAAAGGCTGAAACCCTTATAACGTTTCAGGAGTATTTAGATGTGCACTCGCAATGCCAAAGAATACAAGGCTATGGGCCAAGTGCTGGAAAATAGAGATACAGGGCCTGGCGTTATATTGTTCTGCATGATACAGGAGCTGGTGGACCTTACCTATAGTAAGTGCTGGATGCTTCAAGAATTCTCGCTCAGAGTTGATGAGTTGGAATCTGAGCTTCGAACACTGCAACACATCAGGGAGGGGGAATGTTACCTGGATTCTGTGTTTCAGGAGGCAGTCACATCCCTCCTTAGATTAACTACCTCAAATTAAGTTAGTAGTCAGGGACAGGAGTGACTATTAGTGAGACAGTTAGCAGGTCCAGAAGGTAATGCTGAAGGAGCCTCAGCCCTTGAGCTTGTCTAACAGATTTGAGATTCTTGCTCCCTATGTGGACAAGAGTGGGAGTTGTAGGGAGGATGAGCAAACTGACCATAGCACTGTGGTATGCCATTCAAGAGAAGGGTTGAAAAGAGAAATGTAGTTCTAATTGGTATAGTATAGCAGGGGAATAGACACAATTCTCTGTGGCCAGCATTGAGAGTCCCAAAGGCTGCATTGCCTGCCTAGTGCCCAGCTTCAGGATATCTCACCTGGGCTGCAGAGGAACTTGGAGAGGGAGGGGACAGAACCAATTATCATGGTTCATGTAGGTACCAGTGATGTAGGTAGAAAGAGGAATGAGGTTCTGCTGAGGGAATATGAGCAGCTTGGGATTAAATTGAGAGCAGAACCAAAAAGGAGGCATCTACTTGAACTAGTTGGCACAGGGTCAACAAGATTAAAGAGGATTGACTCAAAGATTGGTGTGGAAGAAACAGGTTTTAATTCATGGTGTACAAGGAAAAGAGGGAGTTATTCCAATGGGATGGGTTCCACCTGATTCAAGCTGGGACCAGAGTCCGGGCAAATTGCATAACCGGGACTGTGGATAGGGCTTTAAAGAGTTGGAGGAATTGTGGGGTGTTCAGATGCATGGAAAATTAAAACTCAAAGGTAAAGGACAAGTTGGGATTGCAGGAAAGGTTTGGAGGGATATGGTCCAGGTGCTGGCAGGTGGGACGAGACTAGGTTGGGATAGCTGATCAGCGTGGACGAGTTGGACTAAAGGGTCTGTTTCCATGATGTACATCTCTATGACTCTATCTCTATGAACAGTTGGAGAATTTAAAAAGAACAGTGCAATAATTATGGGTAACTTTAATCTTCATGTTGATTGGGTTAATCAAATTAGAAAGGTAGCTATGGCAACAAATTCATAGAGTGCATTAGTGATGGTGCTGATTGTACCCAAAAAATAGAAGGAAGGGACAGAATGCTTGAATGTCAAATTGCACCAAAGAACCATTAGAGTGTAGAGAAATGTGATAATAGAACAAAGTTGAAGGCTTCATATCTTTACGCATAAAGCTTTCAGAATAGGGTAGACAAACTCACAGCACAAATTGAAGTAGATGAATATGATCTCACAGCCATTACAGAGGTATGGTTACAAGGTGATCAAAATGGCGACTTAACATTCAGGGATTCAAAGTTTGTGAAAAGATTTGTAGCTTGGGTGCTCGTTGTTGTGGTTCTATTCGCCAAGCTGGGCATTTGTGTTGCAGATGTTTTGTCCCCTGTCTAGGTGACACCCTCAGTGCTTGGGAGTCTCCTGTGAAGCGCTTCTGTGATGTTTCCTCCGGCATTTATAGTGATTTGTATCTGCCGCTTCCGGTTGTCAGTTCCAGCTGTCCGCTGCAGTGGCCGGTATATTGGGTCCAGGTCGATGTGCTTCTTGATTGAATCTGTGGATGAGTGCCATGCCTCTAGGAATTCCCTGGCTGTTCTGTGTTTGGCTTGTACACATTTTCAGCTCTGATCTTCAGCATCTGCAGTCCTCACTTTCTCCTCCATTATGGATATGACACCTTGGTTCTAAAAGGCCATCCATTTGAGGGCAATCACAGCTACAGTAGTGATGAATAAAACTACTCAATTGTTTTTACTTAATATGAACTATCAGTCAGATTATTATGTATTATGAAATGCAGTCAGATCAAGGGTCCAAATCTGTATCTAACTTTTTTTTCAAGATATATTGACTAACTTGGAAAGAAAATAGTTAACATCTATAGCATATCATCGACAAACACAGGGAAGGCGTTAAAGATACGCAATCAGATTCTCAAGACAATGATGAAAGCACATTGTCATGAAGATTCCTTTGAATAGGGCAAAGGTCAGTTTTTCTGTTATTTGCTACCAGTGATTTGGCAAATGAATCTACGGGGTTCAATCCATTCAAATTAATTTATGGTCATGAGATAAGAGGTTCATAATAAGCTTTTAGAACAGGAAGATGAATGTTAGATCATTTGTCTGTGTTTCTAGAGAGACTGGCAGGAGTTTACAAAGAAGACAGGAATTTTTAAAAACTTCACAGGCAGAGATGAAAGAATGGGCAAGTAGGGATGCAGATAGCAGAACATTTCAAGCCAGAGATGTGGGGTTAAGCATAGAAACATAGAAAACAGGAGCAGGAGTAGGTAATTCGACACTTTGTGTCTGCTGTGTCATTCAATATTATCATGGCTGATCATCCAGCCCAGTACCCTGTCCCCACTTTTTCCCCATACCCTTTGATCCTTTTAGCCCTAAGAACTATATTAACTCCTTCTTGAAAACATTCAATGTTTTGGCCTCAACTGCTTTCTGTGGTAGAGAATTCCACAGGCTCACCACTTTCTGGATGAAGAAACTTCAACTCAGTCCTGAATGGCCTATCCTGTATCCTTAGACTGTGACCTGTTAGTATTGTTACCTTTACAGGAGGAAAATCTGAAGACAAGATTCAGTGGTCTATATAAGGTAATTAAGAAGGTCAGTGAAGTGAATTATCTGATGGACACTCTATATCAAAGGAAGAAAGATCAGTTATACCATGTTAATATAGAGTCATAAAGATGTACAGCAAAAAACAGACCTTTCGGTCCAACTTGTCCATGCTGACCAGATATTCCAACAAAATCTAGTTCCACCTGCCAGCACCTGGTCCATATCCCTCCAAACCCTTCCTATTCATATATCCATCCAGATGCCTTTTAAATGTTGCAATTGTACCAGCCTTCACCACTACCTCTGGCAGCTCATTCCATACATGTACCACCCTCTGTGTGAAAAAGTTGCCCCTTAAGGTCTCTTTTATATCTTTCCCCTCTCACCCTAAACATATGCCCTCTAGTTCTGGACTCTCCCACCCCAGGGAAAAAACTTTGTCTAGTTATCCTATCCATACCCCTCATGATTTTATAAACCTCTAAAAGGTCACCCCTCAGCCTCCGACGCTCCAGGGAAAACAGCCCTAGCCTGTTCAGCCTCTCCCTATAGCTCAAATTCTCCAACCCTGGCAACATCCTTGTAAATTTTTTCTGAACCCTTTCAAGTTTCACAACAACAAGTTCCACGCAAGTTGAAAGAGTTGTTAAAAGGAGTATTTTTTTTTCGATCAATATCTTCATTCATTTTCTGCTTTTTACTTTCACCCAAATAGATCAGCATCATCCAATCCTAGCTTATCTCTCACAACAGTCTTCATTTCATCTCTTATTAATAGTGCTACCCCATCACCTTTCCATGCCTCCTATCTTTCTAAAAGGTCAAACATCCCTGAATGTTGTTGTGGTTCTGTTCGCTGAGCTGGGCATTTGTCTTGCAGACATTTCGTCCCCTGTCTAGGTGACATCCTCAGTGCTTGGGAGCCTCCTGTGAAGCGCTTCGGGCATGAGCCCTTCTTCAGGAAGGGCTCATGCCCGAAACATTGATTCTCCTGCTCCTTGGATGCTGCCTGACCTGCTGCGCCTTTCCATGAACACATTTTCAGGTCATATCCATAATGGTAAGGATGCACTGGTGATGTGCTTTCATTTTCTGATAATGATCCTTGACAGTCTACCATCACCCTACTGGATGCTTCTACAAAAACCAGTATCGGTACTAAAGGTGCTGGATAGATTGTATGTTATACATTTAGAATGTATGATATATCTTACAACATTGTGCTATATCCTTATGAACATCCTGGGGAATATCATTGACCAGCTGAACTAGACTCACTATTTAAATACATTGGCTATGAGGGCAGTTCAGAGACTAGGAACACTGTGACAAGTAACTCACCTCTTGACTCCACAAGGACTGTACAAATCAGGAGTGTAATGGAATACTCTACACTTGCTTGGATGGGTGCAGCTCCAACAATACTCAAGAAACTTGACACCATCCAGGACACAACAGCTGACTTCATTGGTACCATGTTCACAAACATCCATTCCCTCCACTACTGACGTTCAGTCGCAGCAGTGTGTACTATCTGCAAGATGCACAGCAGAAATTCACCAAACATCTGCCACAGGTGTTGCAAAGCCACAGCCACTTCCACCTAGAAGGACAAAAGCAGCAGATACCATGGGCATACCACCAGAAGCAGAAGTCTTCTCAGGAGAAAAGTAACAACATTGAGCAGGGGGGATGTCACTTCCACTATGTTAGAGTGATACAGCATCAGTCACAACAAGCCAGACAGAACTTAATTGATACAAACCCTCACGAGATAATGAGTTAGGTGTGCACATTGTTGATTGAATGTGGATTTTGTGTCATATCAAAATCATTTGCTTACTAAAGCATTTGACAAAGTCCCTTATGATCGCTGGTCCAGAAGACTAAGTCACATGGAATCCACAGTGAGTAGTAAGTTAGATACAAAATTGGCTTGACCGAAGACAGGATGTTTCTCAAGTGGTGTTTTTTTGACTGGAGTTCTGTGACCAGTGGTACTCTACAAGGATCAGTACTAGGACCTCTGTTTGTCATATATGTAAATGATTTGGATGAAAATGTAGGTGGTCTGATTAGTAACTTTAGGCAAAAGTGAGGACTACAGATGCTGGAGATTAGAGTCGACAGTGTAGTACTGGAAAAACACAGCAGGTCAGGCAGTATCCAAGGAGCAGGAGAGTCGGTGTTTCGCACAAAAGTCCTTCATCAGGAATCAGTAAGTTTGATTAGTAAGTTTGCAGATGACACAAAAATTGATGGAGTTGGCAATGATGAGGAAGGATTTCGAAGGATACAGCAGGATAAAGACCAGTTTGAAAGTTGGGCAGAAAAATGGCAGATGGATTTTGATCTGGAGAGGTTACAATGTTGCATTTTGGGAGGTCAACTGAAAGAGGGAAGTGTACAGTAAATGGCAGAACCCTTAGAGGCATTGATATATGAGGGATCTTGGGATGCAAGCCCATAGCTCCCTCAAAGGAGCAACACAAGTGTATAAGATGATAAAGAAAGGATACAGCATGCTTGCTTCCATTGTTCGGGAATTGAGTATAAAAGTTGGAGAGTCATGTTGTAGCTATATAGAACTTTAGTTAGGCCACATTTGGAGTATTGTGTGAAGTTCTGGTTGCCATACTATAGGAAAGGTGTGGGGGTTTTGGAGAGGGTGTAAAAGAGGTTTACCAGGATGTTGTCTGGATTGGAGTGTATTAGCTATAAGTAGAGGTTGGACAAACCTTGATTATTTTCGCTATAGTGTCAGAGGCTGAGGGATGCCCTGATAGAAGTATATAAAATTATGTGGGGCGTGGAGAAGATGGATAGTCAGAGTCTTTTTCCAAGGGTGGAATTATCAAATATTCAAGGGCGTGGGTTTGAAGTGAGGGGGGGGGGGGGGGGGGGAAATTTAAAGGATTTGTGCAAAGAAAGGTTTTTACACAGATGATGATAGGTGCCCGGATCACATTGCTGGGGAGATAGTATAAGCAGATAGAATACCAACATTGAATAGGCAGAAAACAGATCATGTATCACACAGATGGGATTAGTTTAGAATAGTATTATGTTCGGCACAGATATGGTGGGCTGAAGGACCTGTTCCTGTGCTGTACTGTTCTAGGTTCTATGTTCTATAAAGGTAAGCAGCCCTTGTGATGTGCAAAAGCAAATGCAGTTTCTCTGTTAATTCTGTCTTTGCCTCTTTTATTGTGCAATAACTGTTGCTGTTATCAACTGTTTGAAGGCTGGTCCCACTTTGCAGAAAGACATTGTCTGGACATTAGAGAAAGGTTAGCACTCATTCATACATGATTTGAACATCATCTGGCACTAAGTAAAATCGCTTCTGAGACATCCATAATAATTGCAGATTTGAGAGCTGTGCAGTGAGTCCTGCATGGCCATGATCTGTTGAAGAGGTATCCTGATGCAGATTCTTCTATCCACCCATCATTACTCAATTTTCAGTGCTTGCAAATTCATATATGCCGCTAAAAGAATACGCAAGGCTTCAGTTGACTTTACCACAACACCTGAATTTCAGTTAGCGCTTAAAAATTCTTCTGTAACCAGAAAAATGCAGTGTGGAGCAGAGTTTAGTTAGTGCAGGGGATATTGTGCATCAGCTACGTTTGAATAGTTTAAATGAACCTTTGCCCCAGAGTAGTGTGCCTTCATGAATGAACTTTTATACAGATAAGTGTGAAACAAGAACGCAAGGCATAAAGATATTAACTTTATAACCTGAAGTCTCCTTACTAAAATACTCACTCATGAATGTAAGAATTGAATCAACATCTCACCTGTAGAACATCTATTCTTCTTCGGATGTATGAAGAGGCTGTTAAACTCAGTCATGATATCCACATCTCCTGATTCTGCAGCTAAAAGATCAGTTCAACAGACAGGTAAGACTGGAAATGCAGAGCTGCAAGGGAAGTGCTGTGCACTCCTCCAGTTCATGGAAATGGTATTCACTTTGATGGCTTTCTCCAGCCAGACTAGTCCTCAGGGAAAAGGATGGCTGTCCTCTCCACAGCCATCTTCAGGCACTGAAAACAAAAGCAGGGTTTCAGCTTCCCTTTCTCAAACATCTCCTTTGGTAATGTTTTCCAACAAATATGGAATGGTTGTTCTTGGTTTGCCATGTTTGAATTAGTGCACAACTGGAGTTTAACCATGGCACCCCACGGTCATGGAAACCCTCCATGAAACTCGCTGAAAATGACATTTAGCTCAATTATGGGAAGATTCCACCTTGTGTTGGTAATCCATTCTTGATGGGACGGACTGCGTGCCGGGATTCGCTGTGATCACATTCTATTCTAATCGGGATTAACATTGCACTGATAAATTATTCCAGGTAGCATGGACTCTGTTTTGGTAAGCAATTCCAGAACCTATTGAGACTTTGTGTAGTTGATCTATTTCACAGTGGATTTAGAACATAAAACATAGAACAGTACAGCACAGAACAGGCCCTTCAGCCCACAATGTTGTGCCAACCATTGATCCTCATGTAAGGTAAACCTAATGTACAAACCCTCAAATTTCTGTGACCGTATGCAAGTCCAACAGTCTATTAAATATCCGCAATGACCTTGCTTCCACAACTGCTGCTGGCAACGCATTCCATGCTCTCACAACTCTCTGCGTAAAGAACCCGCCTTTGACATCCCCTCTATACTTTCCGCCAAACAGCATAAAACTATGACTCCTCGTGTTACCAATTTCTGCCCTGGGAAAAGGTCTCTGGCTATCAACTCTATCTATGCCTCTCATTATCTTGTACACCTCAATTTGGTCCCCTCTCTTCCTTCTTTTTTCCAAAGAAAAAGGTCCGAGCTCAGTCAACCTCTCTTCGTAAGATAAGCCCTCCATTCCAGGCAACATCGGGGTAAACCTCCTCTGAACCCTCTCCAAAGCATCCACATCTTTCCTATAATAGGGCGACCAGAACTGGACACAGTATTCCAAATGCGGTCTAACCAAAGTTTTATAGAGCTGCAACAAGATCTCACGGCTCTTAAACTCAATCCCCCTGTTAATGAAAGCCAAAACACCATATGCTTTCTTCACAACCCTGTCCACTTGGGTGGCAATTTTAAGGGATCTATATACCTGCACACCAAGATCCAGCTGTTCCTCCACACTGCCAAGAATCCTGTCTTTAATCCTGTACTCAACTTTCAAGTTCGACCTTCCAACATGCATCACTTTGCACTTATCCAGGTTAAACTCCATCTGCCACCTCTCAACCCATGTCTACATCCTGTCAATGCCACGCTGCAGCCTACAACAGTCCTCAATACTGTCAACCTTTGACACCTCCAACCTTTGTGTCATCTGCAATCTTGCTAACCCATCCTTCAATCTCCTCATCCAAGTCATTAATAAAAATTACAAACAGTAGAGTCCCAAGGACAGAGCCCTGTGGAACACCACTCACCACTGACTTAATAGACAATAGACAGTAGACAATAGATGCAGGAG
>NC_057755.1:12749449-12760200 GCF_004010195.1 Chiloscyllium plagiosum | reverse complement strand
TCCACCCATACTGACTCAATAGGCAGACCCTCCCTGACAATGGTAACTTCTGTAGCTGTGATACCCTCTCTGATTAGCAGTGCTACACCCCCTCCTCTTTTTCTCCCCTCCCTATTCTTTTTAAATGGTCTAAACTCTGGAACATCCAGCAACCATTCCTGCCCCTGAGAAATCCACATCTCTGTTATGGCCACAACATCATAGCACCAGGTACTGATCCATGCTCTAAGCTCATTACTTTTATTCCTGATACTCCTTGCATTAAAACAAACACACTTTAACCGATCCCTTGGTTCTTTCCCAGGAAATTCCTTCCCACTGGCTGCGCTACCTCTTGCTATTGCCTCATCTGCATCAACTCTCACACTGGTATATAGTTCAGGTTCCCATCCCCCTGCGATACTAGTTTAAACCCTCCTGAACCACTCGAGCAAACCTTCCACCCAGGACATTGGTCCCCTTCCAGTTCAGGTGCAACCCGTCCTTCTTGTACAGGACCCACCTTCCCCAGAAGGCATCCCAATTATCTACATATCTGAAGCTCTCCCTCCTACTCCAGCTGCGCAGCCACCTGTTAAGCTGCACCCGCTCCCTGTTCCTCGCTTCGCACCGGTAGTAAACCCGAGAACACTACTCTGTTCGTCCTGCTCTGCAGCTTCCACCCTAACTCCCTGAAATCACTTTTTATATCCTCAATCCTTTTCCTGGCTATATCATTGGTGCCAATATGTAACACGATTTCTGGCTGTTCGCCCTCCCCTTTCAGAATCTTATACACCCGATCGGAGACGTCCCGATCTTGACCACAAAATCTTTACTCTGTCTTTTTTAATTCTCTCATAGGATGTGGGTATCGCTGGCTGGGACAGCATTTATCGCCCAACCTTAGTTGCCCTTGAGAAAGTAGTGGTGAACTATCTTCTTGAATTACTGCAGTCCATATACTGTAGGTAGATCCACAGTGCTGTTAGGGAGGGACGTAGAATTTTGAACCAGCCACAGTGAAGGAGTGGCAATATATTTCCAAGTCATGATGGTGAATGGTTTGAAGGGGAACTTGCAGGTGGTAGTGTTTCCATGTATCTAGAAACATTGAATCCCTATAGTGTGGCATCAGGCCATTTGACCGTTGAGTCCACACTGACCCTCCGAAGGGCATGCCACCCAGAAATGGTTTGAAGGGGAACTTGCAGGTGGTAGTGTTTCCATGTATCTAGAAACATTGAATCCCTATAGTGTGGCATCAGGCCGTTGAGTCCACACTGACCCTCCGAAGGGCATGCCACCCAGATCAATCCCCTATCCCTGTAACCCTGCATTTCCTGTGGTTAAACCACTTAGCCTGCACATCCCTGCACACTATGGGCAATTTAGCATGGCCAATTCACCTAACCTTCATATCTTTGGACTGTGGGAGGAAACCTGAGCACCCAGAAGAAACGTGGAGAATGTGCAAACTGCACATAAACATTCGCCTAGGGGTGTAATTGAACTCAGATCCCTGGCACTTTGAGGTAACAGTGCTAACCACTGAGCCACCATGCTGTCCCAAAGACGTTTTGACTCCTTCAAGCCAGGATTGAACCAGCGACCTAAGGATCTGGTGCCCTTGTGCTTCTAGATGGAAGTGGTCGAGTGTTTGGAAGGTGCTATCTAAGGTCTTTGGTGAACTGCTGCAGTGTGTTACTGCTACTGAGCATCAGTGGTGGAGGGAATGGGTGCTTATGGATGTGGTGCCAATCAAGTGGGCTGCTTTGTCCTGGATGCTGTCAAGCTTCTTGAGTGTTTTTGTAGCTGGTCTCATGCAGGCAACTGGGGATATTCGCAACAATCTTCAGCCAGAAATGCCAAATGGATAGTCTATCTCAGCTTCCTTCAGTGATTGCCAGCATCACAAATGCCAGTCTTCAGCCATATTGATTCACTCCACATGATATCAAGAAATGGGTGGAGGCACTGGTGGCTGCAAAGACTATGGTTGGAAATTGTGGTATTGGAAAAGCACAGCCGGTCAGGTAGTATCTGAGAAGCAGGAGAGTCGATGTTTCGACCGTAAGCCCATCATCAGGAATGGGGAGGGGGGTACCCAAGGGGGCTGAAAGATAAATGGGAGGGGAGTGGGGTTAGGGGGAAGGTAACTGGGAATGCGATAGGTAGGTGAAGGTAGGCGGTGATGGTGATAGGTCAGAGAGGGTTGGATCTGGGATAAGGTGAAGGCATGGGGAAAATGGGGAAACTGATGAAATCAACATTGATCCTGTGTGATTGCCAAGGCAGAAAATGAGGCATTCTTTCTCCATGCGTCGGGTGGTTAGAGTTTAGTGGTGGAGGAGACCAATAACTTGCATGTTCTTGGTGGGGTGGGAGGGGGCATTGAAGTGTTCGGTCACAGGGCGGTGGGGTTGTTTGGTGGGTGTGTCCCAGAGATGTTCTCTGAAATGTTCCACAAGTTGGCATCCTGTCTCCCCAATATAGAGGTGACCACACTGAGAGCAACGGACACAGCACATGATGTGCGTGGAAGTACAGGCTCCTTGGCTCTCACCCAACTCATTCCTGATGAAGAGCTTATGTGCAGAATATTGACTCTCCTGCTCCTCGGATGCTGCCTGACTGGCTGTGCTTTTCCAGCATCACACTTTTCGACTCTGAACTCCAATATCTGCAGTCCTCACTTTCTCCTGCAAGGGCTATGGGCCCTGACAATATTCCAGCATTAGTACTGAACACTTGTGCTCCAGAACTTGCTGTATCTCTAGCCAAACTGTTTCAGTACAGTTACAACTCTGGCATCTACCCAACCATGAGGAAAACTGCCCAGGTATGTTCTGTACATTAAAAGCAGGACAGGTCCAACCTGGCCAATTATTGCCCCATTAGTCTACTTTCAATCATCAGTAAAGTGATACAAAGTGTCCCCAACAGCAGCTGCTCAGCAATAGCTGAGTGACTGGCAGGAGAGGCTGGCTGGTAGTACAGGAGTCTTCTGTGGTTATTCCCCTCTCTAACAGGTATATCATTTTGGATACTGTTGAGGGGGGATAGCCTATCAAGGGAGTATATCAGCGACAGCCAGGCCTATGGCACTACAATAGGCTCTGCTGTACAGCAGGGTCGGGCAAAATCCAAGCGAGTGATAGTGGTCGGAGACTTGCTCATTAGGGGCATGGACAGGCACTTCACTGCCCACGTTTGAGACGTCTCTGAGCCATTGCACGAAATTCATAAGGTGAGCAGCCAGACGTCTTTGTGACATTGGTACCAACGACATAGGTAAAAAGGGGATGAGGTCCTTCAGAGTAAGTACAGGGAGTTAGGAAAGAGGTTGAAAAGCAGGACCTTGAGAGTAATAATCTTTGGGTTACTACCAGGGCCATGTGCTAGTGAGAGAAGGAATTGAAAGGTAGGACAGATGAATGTGTGGCTAAGGAGCTGGTGTAGGGGGCAGGGTTTCAGGTTCTTGGATCATTGGGACCTCTTCTGGGGCAGGGGTGACATGTACAAGAGGGACAGGTTGCACCTATACTGGAGGGGAGTCAACATCCTCACAGGGAGATTCACAAGTGCTACTCGTGCGGATTTAAATGAGAATGGCAGAGGCCTGGGAACCAGAGCAGCAGGTGAGCAAGTGGAGAGATTGAGGGGAATGTACATATAAGGGTACCAGTAATCAGAAAGAAAGGACAGGCAGAGACACGTAGATGAACACAATGGTACTAATGAACTGAATGTGTTTATTTCAATGCAAGGAGTATCATAGGTAAGGCAGATTAACTTAGAGCCTGGATCAGTAACATGGGACTATGATGTTGTGACCATTACAGAGATGTAGTGGAAAGAGGGACGGGACTAGCTGCTCACCATTCCAGGGTTTTGTTGTTTTAGACGAGATAGAGAGGAAGATAAAAGAGGTGGAGGAATTGCATTATTATTCAGGGAGAATGTCACATCTGCACTTAGAGAAGATACACTGGAGGGCTCAACCACTGAGCCATTATGGATCAAGCTCAAAAATAAGAAGGATGCACTCACTCTGATGAGATTACACTATAGGTCCTCCAACAGCCACTGAGACAAATATGTAGGTAGATCATGGAAAGGTACAATAAAAAGAGTTGTGATAGTGGGTGACTTTAACTTCCCCAATATTGACTGGGACTGCCTCAGAGCAAGAGGCTTAGATAGGGCAGAATTTGTTAAGTGCATCCAATAGAGTTTCTCGAAACAGTATGTGGATAGTCCAACTAGAAGAAGGGCCATATTGGACCTTGTACTGGCTAATGAGCCTGGCTAGGTGACTGACCTCTCAGTGGGAGAGCGTCTTGGAAACAGTGATCACAACTCCTTAACGTTTAATACAGATGTTCTTGTAGCTATGAATACAGACAGGTCAGGATCTTATGGCAAGGTACTAAATTAGGAGAGAGAAAATTATGGCAGTATTAGGCAAGTGCTAGGGAGTATTAATTGGGAGGAGCTCTTATCAGGCCAGTCCATATTTGACATGTGGGAAGTGGTTAAAGACCTGCTGATGAGAGTTCAGGACCGGGATGTTTCAATAAGGAGGAAGGACAAGGATAGCAAGTTATGGGATCTTTGGATAACGAGGGAGGAATTGAATTTAGTCAAAAGGGAAAAAGAAGCATATGCAAGGTTTAGGAAGCTAAAATTGGACAGGGCCAATGAGGAATATAAAGACAGCTGGAAAGAACTCAAGCAGGGAGTTAGGAGAGCAAGAAGGGGCTATGAAGTGACCTTGGCAAATGGGGTTAAAGAGAATCCCAATGCATTCTATACAGCCATTAAAAACTAGGGAGAAGTTGGGACCACTCAAGGGTAAGGGAGGAGAATTGTGCTTGGAGGCAGAGTATCCTAAATGAACACTTTGCATCAGTATTCACCCAGGAGAAGGCACAGTGAGGGCTCAGTGGTTAGCACTGCAGCCTCCCAGCGCCAGGTTCGATTCCAACCTCGGGTGACTGTCTGTGTGGAGTTTCCACATTCTCCCTATATCTGTGTGGGTTTCCTCCGGGTGCTCCAGTTTCCTCCCACAATCCAAAGATGTGCAGGTGGACTGGCCATGCTAAATTGCCCACAGTGTAAGATGCATTAGTCAGAGGGAAATGGGTTTGGATGGGTTACTCTAGGAGGGTTAGTGTACACTTACTGGGCCAAATGGCCTGTTTCCACACTGTAGGGAATCTAATCTAATAGTGAGATTTACGTGGAGCAGGCTAGCACATGACATCAATTTGAGATCAAGATAGAAGTGGTGTTGGGTCTCTTGAAAAGTATTGGGGTGGATAAATCCCCAGAGTTGATAAAATGTGGAACTGGATTAAGCACAGCAGGTCAACCTGCATCAGAAGAGCAGGAGAGTTGACATTTTGGGCAGGACCCTTCATCAGGACTGAGAAGGGGGAAGGAGGCTGAGAAATAAGTAGAGGAAAGAGGATGGGGCTAGGGGAAAGGTTGGTGGGATAGTCTTAGGTTGATGGAGGTAGGAGGTTAATGAGACTGAACATAGAACATAGAACATAGAACATAGAACATAGAACATAGAAGAATACAGCGCAGTACAGGCCCTTTGTCCCTCGATGTTGCGCCGATCCAAGCCCACCTAACCTATACTAACCCACTATCCTCCATATATCTATCCAATGCCCGCTTAAATGCCCATAAAGAGGGAGAGTCCACCACTGCTACTGGCAGGGCATTCCATGAACTTACGACTCGCTGAGTGAAGAACCTACCCCTAACTTCAGTCCTATATCTACCCCCCCTTAATTTAAAGCTATGCCCCCTTGTAATACCCGACTCCATACGCGGGAAAAGGTTCACACTGTCAACCCTATCTAACCCCCTAATCATCTTGTACACCTCAATCAAGTCACCCCTAAACCTTCTTTTCTCTAATGAAAACAGCCCCAAGTGTCTCAGTCTTTCCTCATACGATCTTCCTTCCATACCAGGCAACATCCTGGTAAACCTCCTCTGCACCCGTTCCAGTGCCTCCACATCCCTGTATGGAGGCTCATCCACACTACCAAGTATCCGACCATTAGCCCACTGGTCGGTGGGTAGGGTGGAGCAGATAGGTGGGAGGAAGATGGACAGATTAGGTCAGGCAAAAAGGGTGGGGCAGAGGGGAAGTGCTGGACCCCGCTGTATGGGCGGCACGGTGGCACAGTGGTTAGCGCCCACTGGTCGGTGGGTAGGGTGGAGCAGATAGGTGGGAGGAAGATGGACAGATTAGGTCAGGCAAAAAGGGTGGGGCAGAGGGGAAGTGCTGGACCTGGGATGAGGTAGGGGTTTGGGAGATTTGGAAGCTGGTGAATTCTATGTTGAGGCCATAAGATTGTCAGCTCCCGAGGCAGAAGATGCGGTGTTCTTCCTCCAGTTTGCGCGTGGCCTCATTTTGACAATGGAGGAGGCCCAGGATGCTCATGTCATTGGGGAGAGGGAGGGGGTGTTGAAATGAATGGCAATCGGGCAGTGGGGTTGATTGGAGCGTGCGGACCATAGATGCTGTCTGAACCGGTACCTGAGCTTGCCCTCGGACTATCCAATGTAGAGGAGATCACGTTGGCAGCAACGGATGCTGTAAATCAGATTAATGGATTTGGAAATGGTTCTTTGGGACATTGGAAGCAGGATTTGCATCTCTTACGGCAGCAGGAGAAGGTGCCAGATATGGAGGAGAGGTTTGTGGGGAGTATGGACCTAATGAGGGAGTCACAGAGGGAACAGTCCCTATGGAAAGCATATAGGGGTGGGGAAGGAAATATCTTTTTGGTATTGAGGTCAGACTGCAAGTAATGTGCTGGATTTGTAGATTAGTGGGGTGGACAGTGGGGGACACTGTCCTTGTTGTGGTCGTGGAGGAGTGGCGGGATTGGCAGAAGTCTGGGAGGTGGAAGAGATGCAATGGAGGACATCATTAATCATGGGGGCGGGTGGTGGAAATTACTGTCCTTGAAGAAGGACATCTGGGGTAGAATCCCTCATCCTGGGAACAGATGCAATGGGGGTGGAGGAATTGGGAGTATGGGATCGCATATTTTGCAGGAGGGATGATGGGAGGAGGTGTAGTCAAGGTAGCTGTGGGAGTTGGTGGGTTTGAAATTGATGTTGATGCTAAGTCGGTTGCTGGGGATGGAGAGGTGTTAGAGATGATCCAGATGAATTTGAGGTCAGGGTAGAAGTTGCGGGTGACGTTGAAGAACTGTTCGAGCACTTCGTGGAGCATGAAGCAGCACCAATACAGTCATCAATGTAGCAGAGGAAAAGATGGGGGTTGGTGCCGGTGTAACTGTGGAAGAAGGACTGTTCCATGTATCCTATGAGGAGGCAGGCATAGCACGGACCCATGCAGGTACCCATGGCTACCCCTCTGGTTTGTAGGAAGTGGGATTATTCAAAGGAGATGTTATTAAGGGTGAGGACTAGCTCCGCTAATCAAGTGAGAGTATCAGTGGAGGGGGACTGGTTGAGTCTGTGGGAGACAAAGAAGTGGAGGGATTTTATGCCCTCCTCGTGGGGGATGCAGATGTAGAGAGACTGGATGTCCATGATGAAGATGAGGTGTTGGGGACTGGAGAGTTGTAAGTCCCCAGATACTATCTAGTGCAGGGTATTGAGATAGGCAAGAGAGGAGATTGCTGCCTCTTTGAGCAAGATCATTGTCTCCTCACTAGCCACTGAAGTGGTCCCAAAGGACTAGCAAGTAGCTCATGTTGTTCGTCCATTCAAGATGGAAAATAAGGATAATCCAGAAACCTATAGACCGGTGAGTCTCATGTCGGTGTTTGGGAAGCTGTTGGAGAGCATTCTTAGGGTTAGGATTTATGTGCATTTGAAAAAGCATGGCCTGATAAGGGATAGTCAGCATTGCTTTGTGCAGGGCAGGTCATGTCTCATTAACTTGGTTGAATTATTTGAGGAGATGATAAAGGTGGTTGATGAGGGTAGACCAGTGGATGTTGTCTACATAGATTTTAGAAGACTTTTGACAAGGTCCCTCATGGTAGGCTCATCCAGAAGATTAAGATGTATGGGATCCATGGTGGCTTGGCCACATGGATTTAAAATTGGTTTGTCCATAGAAGAATGAGGGTAGTGATGGAAGGGTGTATTTTTGACGAGAGGTCCATAACTAGTGGTCTTCCACAGGGATCTGTACTGTGACCACTGCTATTTGTGATTTATATAAATGACTTGGATGAAAACATAGATGGATGGGTTAGTAAGTCTGCAGATGACACAAAGATTGGGGGAGTTGTGGACAATGTAGAAGGTTGTCTCAATTGACACAGTAGGATATAGATCAATTGCGTATATGGTCAGAGAAATGACAGATGGCATAAGTGTGAGGTGCTGCACTTTAGGAAATCAAATGTTAAGGATGGCACCCTGAACATCACTGATGTACAGAGGGATCTTGGGGTTTTAGTCCATGGCTCCCTGAAAGTGGTCACACAAGTAGATAGGATGGTAAAGAAGGCATATGGCACGCTGGTCTTTATCGGTTGGGGAATTGAGTACAAGGGTCAGGATGTTATGTTGCAGCTTTATAAGACTTTGGCTAGGCCACACTTCGAGTGTTATATTAAAGTTTGGTTGTCACATTACAGGAAGGATGTGGAGGCTTTGGAGAGGATGCAGAAGAGGTTTACCAGGATGCTGCATGGATTAGAGGGTGTAGGCTACAAGGAGAGGCGAGAAAAACTCAAGTTGTTTTCTTTGGAATGGCGGAGGCAGAGGGGAAACTTGATAGAGATCTATAAAATTATGAGATACACAAATAGGGTCAGAATCTTTCTTCCAGACTTGAAATGTCTAAAACTAGAAGGCATGCATATAAGATGAGAGGTGGAAAGTTCAAAGGAGTTCATCGTAGAATCCCTACAGTGTGGAAACAGACCATTTGGCCCAATAAATCCACGCCAACCCTCTGAGAAGTAACCCACCCAGACCCATTCCCCTAGTGTTACTAACCCAAACCTTAAACACTATTGGCAATTTAACATAGCCAATTCACCTAACCTCCACATCTATGGACTGTGGGAGGAAACTGGAGCACCTGGAGGAAACCCACGCAGACACGAGGAGAATGTGCAAACTCCCCATAGGCAGTCACCTAAGGGTGGAATCAAACCCAGGTCCCTGGTGCTGTGAGGTAGCAGTGCTAACCACTGAGCCACCATGTTGCCTGCACAGTGAGGGGCAAGATTTTCTCCACAGAGAGTTGTTTGAGTCTGGAATGCGCTGCCAAGAGTTGTGGTAGAGGCAGATATGATAGGAGCATTTAAGAGACTTTTAGATAAGCACATGGATATGCAAGGAATGGAGGGTTATGGATTAAGGGCAGTCCGAAAGAATTGGCTTAATTTGGCGTTTCATCTGGCACAATGTTGTGGGCCAAAGGGCCTATTTCTGTGCTGTACAATTCCATGTTCTATGTTCTATATTCTATGTTCTGATGGCCTATTCAGTGATGCCCAGTTTGGAATCCACCAGGACCACTCAGCTCCTGACCTCATTGCAGCCTTGGTTCAAACATGGACAAAACAGATGAATTCCAGAGGTGAGATGAGAGTCATAATCCTTGACATCAAGGCCATATTTGACCAAGTGTAGCACTAATGGACCCAAGCAAAACTGTAGTCAGTGGGGAAAATTCTCCACTGATTGGAGTCATACCTGGTACAGAGAAAGATTGTTGTGGTTGTTGGAAATTTATCAAGTCAGCTCCAGGACATGTCTGCAGGAGATCCTCAGGATAGTGTCCTCGGCCCAAACATTTTCAGTTGCTTCATCACTGATCTTCTGCCCATCATAAGGTCAGAAGTGGGGATGTTCCCTGACTTTTCGTCAGTATTCAATCAGGAACAGGACATTGTTGTCAATGTGAGTACTGAGTCACAATTAAGTAGAATGGATGGCTTTGAGGTATGTAGAGAAGAGGTGTTGGAAATTCTGGAAAGGGTGAAAATAGATAAGTCCCCTGGGCCTGATGGCATTTATCCTAGGATTCTCTGGGAAGCAAGGGAGGAGATTGCAGAGCCATTGGCCTTGATTTTTATGTCCTCGTTGTCTACAGGAGTAGTGCCAGAAGATTGGAGGCTAGCAAATGTGGTTCCCTTGTTCAAGAAGGGGAATAGGGATAACCCTAGTAACTATAGGCCAGCGAGTCTCACTTCTGTTGTGGGCAAAATCTTAGAGAGAATTGTAAGGGATAGGATTTATGAACATCTGGATAGGAATAATGTGATCAAGGATAGTCAACTCCCCCTCCCACTCCACCGAGGATATGCAGGTCATTGGACTCATCCACCGCCAAACCACAACAACCCGACGGTCGGAGGAGGAGCGTCTTATCTTCCGACTGGGAACCCTCCAACCACAGGGGATGAACTTGGACCTCACCAGTTTCTTCATCCCCCCTCCCCCCAACTTGTCTCAGCCGAATCCCTCCAGCCCGGCACCGCCCTCCTGACCTGCAGTCTTCTTCTTGACCTCTCCGCCTCCATCCTACTCCGACCTATCACCCTCACCTTGACCTCTTTCCACCTATCACATTTCCAACGCCCCTCCTCCAAGTCCCTCCTCCCTACCTTTTATCTTCTCCTGCTGAACACTCTCTGCTCATTCCTGAAGAAGGGCCTGTGCCCGAAACGTCGAATCTCCTGTTCCCTGGATGCTGCCTGACCTGCTGTGCTGTTCCAGCAATAAAGTTTCAACTTTGATAT